>NC_092345.1:11404732-11708715 GCF_963676685.1 Mytilus edulis
TTGATTTTTTACTATTTCATTGGTCCATATTTACACGTAACGTGACGGTACCCAAATTGCACCTATTTTGACTGTTTTTTCACCTACGTTTTTTTATGATCATGAAAAAAATGCCCATACTGTGTGTATTTTGTAGCCCTATCCTTCTTTATTGTATAGGTACACCAATTTAATTTTGAATCCATATTGAGTCATAAAAAAATGGGTTTGAATCAACCTCCAAACTGTCCATGATTCTGTAATGAGGAGTACCCAAATTGCATCCATGCTTTATAAATTCACATCGTCAAAAGTCTGATAACCGAGCTTTTGTTTAATTTCTTCAAATATTTTGAACAATTGGATATTAGTCCATGCTTACTCTTCATATTTTACGAAATGGATACTTATGATATTGTATTTGGTAATTTTAGGAAGATGACGCTTTGATGACGTCGCATGATGACGTTTTCGTACATTTTGCTTTTTCAGTAAACAGTCCATCTGTTGATTATCACTGTGAACGTTTTGTGTATATCTAAATATGTTTACCTATGTTAAAAGACGTATATAGTATCAAATCATAAAAATACAAAGTGATTAGTCTCTAGGAAATCTTGTAGGATTTCTGTTGCTATTTTTTCTAAATAGGTGCAATTTGGGTACTCGGTGCAATTTGGGTACCCTTACGTTAGAATGTTTTCTTTATAACAGTTGAGTTCATCATACAATGTCCCATCCAACAACTTGTTAGTTTTTCGAATTGATATTCTCCCGAGCGACTATACTTTAAATATATTGATAGAATAAACATGATTACGGTCCATGCAGTTTTGTTTAAACACTTATGTTTGAGTGATAAAAATCAACGACCAGGGTCTAACAGGGTTGTTTACAGAATAGAGAATAATGAGCAAAAAATACAGAATCAAGGGGGAAATATTTAGGCAGGATTTTCTTGCTGTGTTGAAGACCATGCAAGTCTCTTAGACACATTCCTCGTTTCCATTCTCAATTTTATTGTAAATATACAAGAGAAAATAGAAGGAAACAAATATCCTTCAATCTATTGTTTTCGGCCAAAGCTCTATTTTTCAGCATAACACTCAAGAATTGATAAAAATCATCATTCGTTATTACGTTTTATCCATGTAATGACATATATGTTCGTGTATCACTAAACACAAAATGCATCGAAACAAGGTCATAATATGGTAGCTCAGTTTTCGATGAAACAAAAAAAAAAAACTCATTTAGTTATGTTTGCATACACAAACAAGCTGTAGAATATTATTAATTCATTTTTTCTATAAAAATTGATTGATTTCAAATTGGTCTGAAATTTAAAATTTACATTTTATGAATTGAATCCGTGAACCCGGTTTATTTTGGCTACTTTACACCACTGATTACTATATTATGAGTTGTTTGATTGACTGTCTACTTGTGACAATCACTTTATATTTTCTCTTTGCAGAATTTGTTAATATTGTTTTTATTTTATTTATTATTTATATTTATCATATACTTAGCATTAATATGATAGCTTTTGCATATGTGTAACGAACGGAAGTACACAAGCCATAATTTCCCACCCAGGCTGATAACCCATATCAGCCCGGTCTGATAACCCATATCAGGGGCGTCTCGTGCAAAAACCCATAACAGTGCTTCTCGTGCAAGTTACTTCCGGTGTTTCCGGTATCGGTTGTTTATTTTTTCCATTGTGACGTCAGATATTGATGACGACGTCAAAATTTACGGGAACAGTTTTGTGGGGATAGTTTAGTACTTACTAACAAATACCATTGGCAATTATGAATCATTTTATAGTACAACAAACATGGAGTAATAATGATAATGAAACTCTTCCAACTACTCAATGTTTCAAAATGCCTCTATAGGAAATGTTACCATAAAATGTACATATACTTTTAGAGTTAAATTAGGGGTTCGACAAGGTGATAACCTAAGCCCTAATCTTTTCAAAATTTTTATAAATGACTTTCCATCATATATTGATAATGTTGATGATGATCTGATTTTGGGTGATACTAATATTAATTGTTTAATGTATGCTGATGATATTGTTTTGCTCTCTACCACATCATATGGTCTTCAATCTAAGTTAAAAAATGTTGATAAGTTTTGCTCTGACTGGTGCTTAAACATAAACACCAATAAAACAAAAATTTTAGTATTTAATAAGCAAGGTAGACTTATCAATGAAAAATTTACTCTTCAGCAAGTTGAACTGGAATGTGTACAGCACTACAAGTATTTAGGCCTTATATTTTCGGCTTCAGGTGTCTTCTCTCATGCAAGACAGGAATTGTACAAAAAGAGTCTAAAAGGCTATTATAAATTATGCAAAGATGTTATTCGTTCACATCCAAAAATTACTACCAGTCTACATCTATTTGATCACATGATCAAACCTATTTCTTTATATTCCTCTGAAATTTGGGGTACATTTAACCCAAAGAGTAGTAAATTTAGAAATGATATAGTCTTAGATAAAATTTATTCAGATCTTGAACCAGATAAATTACACATGAAAATAACAAAATTTATTTTGGGTGTAAACAGAAAGAGCAGCAATTTTGCTGTACTCTCTGAACTAGGTAGATTTCCTATTTATATTAGTATTGTGAAAAATCTACTGAATTATTATTTTAGAATTGAAAATATGCCTGAGGACTCTTTATTATATAAAGCCTTACAAACCTCTAAAGATTTAGATGATAAAAATCACAATAGTTGGTATAGCAGTGTCAGACACTTATGTAAAATTATTGACCTGCCTAGTAACTTCATTAATTTTAGTAAATACAAATTCAGAAAATGTTTACTTAATTGTTTAAAAGTATCCTATGTCAAATCTTGGGAAAATGCTTATAGCCAAAATAGCCAAGGAAAACTAAGAACATATTGTCAGTTTAAAACATCATTTTGTAAAGAAAATTATTTAAATATCTTGAAAAATTTTGATTTGAGAAAAGCTATCACAAAATTCAGGATTTCATCTCATAGACTTAAAATTGAAACTGGGAGATATTCCAAATTAGAAGTTCATCAAAGAATTTGTGATAAATGCGATTTAAATAAAGTGGAAGATGAACTTCATTTTCTTATAGAATGTCCTGTATACTCTAAGGATAGAGACATGTTATTTGATCTGATATTTAAAGAATGTAAAAATTTTTACTCCTTGGATATGGTCAATAAATTTATTTGGCTATTAAACTGTGAGTCTATTAATATTTTAAAACAACTTGGCTATTTCTTATCAAAACACCTGCCTTGAGTAAACATTTATAATATAACACTGGGATACTGTAAGTAATATTTAAAATGTCTAACTTTTTAAAGCATACTGTTTTGTTGTTTTGCTTTATTGTATTTGTAATTGTTTGTAACTATATATTGTCATGAATGTATATGCACTATGCCCCTTGAGGGTACCTCTTTATGGAAATAAAAGATATTCTATTCTATATGTATATGGAGGTAGTGATGCTGTTGGTTGCATTGACAGTTGTAGTATATTGGATTTATAACTTAACTTCTTTATAAAGTTTTTGACTGTTTTAGTTGTTGCATTTGTGTTTTTTTTTTTTTGCCTTACATAAAACTATTGTCGGAAGTATATGATAAAGCGATTAATACATGGCCTTTTCCATATCAGCCTGGGTATCATCCCTCGACCCATATCAGCGCCTCGACTCCGTCTCGGGCTGATATGGGGGTCTCTGGATGATACCCAGGCTGATATGGAAAAGGCCATGTATTAATCTCTATAGAAATACAGAGGGAAAACTTAAGACTATATATACTGTATAGGACTTGGTGTTCACTAAATACGAGAGTTAAAACGATATATAGATCCTTTTTAGAATCATTGTATTTGAATTCCCCGGAATCTATTTGAGTAGCTGTTGATTGAATAAAGGGGTGCACGCTAATGAAACAAATTAAAGCGTCAACCGAACGATATAAATATACACATGACCTAAGGGTTAACCCATAAGAAAGATTAATATTATTCTGAAAAGTGCGGGGAAATCAGGAAATTTAAGTTAAACTTCAAATATATAACAAAGGGAAGAAGACACATCTTGACTATGACAATACAAACTGTACAACAAAAGAGATTCTTTTTGAAATATTTGGGTGGCCCTTAAAAGGGCCTTTGGTTTGTGTTGTTTCTGGAAATAAAATCTATTTCTTTGCAGCTTTCTTGGTGGCCTTCTTTTTTGGTGACTTCCTGGCCTTCTTCTTTGGAGACTTTCTTGCTGGTTTCTTGGCAGCCTTTTTCTTTGGAGACTTTGGCTTTTTGGCCTTAGACTTCGTTGACTTTTTAACTGCAGCCTTCTTACGTGGTGACTTCTTAGCCTTAGCATTGTTAGACTTATTCTTTGAACTCTTCTTTTTTGGTGACTTTGCTTTCCTTGCCTTTTTCTTGGGAGAAGCAGGTGCTTTTCCAACTCGGAAGCTACCAGTTGCACCAGAAGCACCAGCGGAAGTTTTGGGTCTGACTAAAACACCGGATTTCAATCCCTTTGCAAAAGCCAACTTCATTGCAGATCCAAGGTGTGATGTGTTGATTCCTTTGTTGTTAGCCAGGATGTACTTCCTAATGGCTTGGACTGAGGACCCTTTTCTGTTCTTCATTGCTGTGATGGCAGCAACAATCATGGATAAAGTAGATGGCTTCTTTACTCCTCCTGCTGCTCTTGGTTTCTTTGGTGTCTTTCTTGCCTTCTTTGCTGGACTTCTCTTTGGAGATTTGCTCCTGCTCCTGGACCTAGATCGGGATCTTCTTCTACTTGGGCTTGGCATCTTGGTTACTTGCTACTACTACGTCAAAATTTAAGAATGACAACTTCAGCTACAGGTGCTTCCTTTATGTTAATAACGCGGACGTGATAGAGAGCACCCATAGAATTTGTTAATAAAAACAAGGGAAAATGGCGGACATGAAAATTTGTGCTTCCAAGTTCATTTCAATTACAGAAAATTTACAGGTTACAGTATGAAACAGGATATTTTTGACGTAGAAATAACTGGTAAGATCAAATCTTCAAATTCCATAACAAATAACGCACATTTTAAAATTGCGTCGTCATGAAATCGTACGTCGAACTTCTAATTGTTTGTTTCTAAACTCTTTGCTCAGTCAAAGTGAAGCTAAAATGGGAAGAAACCTATGGTAAAAGGGTAAGGAATTGGTTTTACAATGCCAATAAATTATGCGGGTATAATACTTTATTATTTTGGTATAACTTATGAATCCAGTAGGGTTAAAATATTCGAAGAAGCAACATAGGTTTCCAGATACACCAACGCATGTCCGCCATTTTTACTTTGGCAAGTTTCTTTACTGGAGTTGGCACAGTTGCTGTGAAAAAAAAAATCAACCCATATCTTTACTGGATTGTAAATAAAAGACCTTCTCTTTTTTTATTGATTGGCTTCTATGTTTGAAATATTTCCAAAGACTTCGAATTCATGAAAGCCATTTAACTTCAAGTTTTTTTTGTCGGTTTTTTTTTTTTTTTTTTTTTTTCATTTTTAGTTTGTTTTTCGTCGTTATGATCCATTATCAATGACACCAATAAAATTATTTTTTCTTCAAAATTTAACACTATAATTATATATAAGGCATTGGGAAACTCTGGATTCAGAATTTTAAAAAAATATGGCATCTACTTGTCCACAATATTATGTTCATTCTTCAAATTCAGTGGGAGCAGAATATTTTTAAAAATTGAAAGAAAAAAAAAAACCTCCCGCCCTTTCTTGACGTTAAACGGTCGTTTCCTTACAAATCTCCACAATTGACCGAATCGATAAATTACAGAAATTTACAGCTATATATATGCTACTATACAGCCTTCAACGATAGGGACAATGGCTTTTATTAGCCTTTATAAAATTTAAAAACATTTGTTTGTTTTCAAATTAAAATATAAAGTTTTCGACTTGTCATGATAATATAAGTTGTTTTTTGTCAAGACAATTGACTCGGGGTGAAACTATAACTCGTAATCAAAGTGTTTTATTTAATATGGTCCATTTATCTTAATTCTACAGTGGCGGATCCAGAAATTTTCATAAGTGGGGGCCCACTGACTGCCTAAGAGGGGGCCACTCGCTCTGGTCATGATTCAGTGATTCCCTATATAATCTTAAATCAACCAAATTTTTCCCAGAAAAGGGGGAGGGGCCTGGGCCCCCTCTAAATCCGCCTCTGTTCTATGTTTAACAAATAGTTTTTATCGGTAATTCGTATACTTTCACTTTGATCTTACTGCCTAATATTTTCGAGTATCAAGACAAGACAAGACAAGTTTATTAATACACTCAGGCACATATTGTGTGCAATAAGAGCAGCATTATGTAGTATACAAAATAATAAATTGCTCAATAAATATTACAAATAAAAAATAACGCAAACCTTTTATCACTACGGGTGAAAAAGAAGTTTTCAGTATCTGTGAAATAAGTTTAGGATAGTACTAGCGTAGAAATAATTTTTCAAGATAGATTATTGATAGAGTTCATGCACTTCGCACTAATTTGTATAGGCCAGGCTTTAAATTACGTATCAGGTTCGTCAGAATTAATTCTATTCCGCTTCAGCATTTCCCGCAGATTTGGTATCGGACGATTCCATGAGTTAAAATCACTGGGTCGGGTCGAATTAATTAATGGACATTTATCCGATAATTCATCGGCTTCAAAAATTTGGCTGTTTCTGTTCGGTATTTCCTTGCGATCCATGTATTTTGATACTCTGTCATCGTTTGTTTTGTACAATTCTCCTTCTATGAAAAGTTTATCTCTTATCAAAACAGCTTTCTTTCGGTCTTTCTTTGCCTGCTTTAAAACAGGATATAGGCTTTTCCTCTTCTTTTCAATTTTTACAGGAAATTGTGCGCGGACAGAAATGTTTGTCCCCTTTAATTTGTGACAGTTCCTCATGACTAACTGTTTATCTTTCAAAGATACAAACTTAATCATTATATCATAGCAAATGAACCTCATGGTCTTGAGACATCTGAAGATGTCTTGAGACAAATTTCCAAGACGCGTCTCAAGACGGACTTAAAGACGCGTCTTATAGACACCGTGTCTTGAAGACATGTCTTTAAGACATCTTGAGACATATGAAACTGTGTCTTGAGATATGCCTCAAGACACATTTTTGTCACATCCATGTCTTGAGACACTGGTTTAGAATAGTGTTTGGTGTATTTGAAAACACACCACATCCTTTATACTGTGTATGAATTAAGGAAGATGTTTGCCGTAATGAAATCTTAAAGGCAATGAAATTCAAAATAAACCCCCATATAAACCAAATAAATAACTAAACACCCCCCCTCCCTTTCTCCATTTTTTTTAAATCAATAATTAAAAGCAAAATCTTTATGGTTAGTTAAGGTTAGTTGTGGGTTTTCAATAAGTTAGAATTTGACATCTTCAGCTTAGATGTAAATTTAATTTTCAAGTAATATGAAGAAATTTTAAAAAAAAGATGGGAATGGTGGAAATGACAAAACTCATAACTTATTAAGGAACAACAACACTGTGACTCAAAAATCAATGAAAACACAGTCCAAAATGCACTACACAGTAAAGAAGATTGTGTCACTTTAGGGGAGTATGCATCATACAAAAATATTTGAATCAGTACAAGTTTATTCTGTATAAACTTGGTAGAATGATGAATTATGAATACTGGTGAATAAACATGTTTATGCAATTAATTGTGGAAGGAATATTTATAAAAATTTTGTTAAATGCTGAATTTTAATAATGAATGATGAACAAGAGCAACAATTAACTGCAATAAACAATTTGTTGTGTTCAGACTACTGATATCTGCCGGAAAATATCATCATGAATATTTCTGAAATTTCAATTCTATCTTCAAAATAACACAGACACAGCCAATGAATATTTTAACAATAAAAGTTTAAACCCATCTAGAAATAAAAAAACACAGAGCAATTCAAATGTACCATTCTTACAAAATGATACAAGTCCAATATTAATAACACATTGTTGATTTTCCACCAAACCTGCCCAGTCAATGATCAGTTTTAACATTCAATTTAAATCAAAACCTGATCACTTCCCGGAGAGGAGTGGATTATTATAAGTCTAGAAAAGAAACAAAATGAGCAAGCAAGCCACAAGAAACATATATAAAAGAATATATGAAAAATACCAATTTAGAGACTTAACTGACCATTTAAACAATTCAAATTGAGCTCTCATAAATGCCATATAAAGATCCATGTCTGTTCCATAAATTGATGTCCAAAATGACTTCTTTATAGGGCAGGATTCCAAATCTATGGCAGATTTTATGCACTTTTAATAGAAGTCGTCTTATGTTCCCAAATCAATGTCTAGATCTTGGCACTAGTCATGCTAGTACTCTGAAAAAAAAAATAATGAAAAATTATTTGATTTATAATTTTGGTTATCATTCTTTTATCCTCGAGATAAACAGAAAATGATATTAACTAAAGGGAGCTGGCGGGTATAAATCACTTTTTTTCTGAAATATAGGATATTGCTATCTTTTGGTATAAATTAACTTCATCCAATACTTTGTAGAAAATTAAATAAAAATATGGAGTTACCGTTCATTAAGCTCACAATCTGCATTCGAAAAAAGCATGCATTTTTGTTAAGGTTCTTTTTTTCTGTTGAACTAAACAGTAGGAGAAAAAAAGGTATAATCAAAATAAAAAAAGAACCTAATTACAGAAATCACTTAACTATTACAATAGTTTATTTTAAGTACAGATTGTATGAAAAAAAAATTAAAATAGGTCACCGATGAGTTAAAAAAGATATTTAAATTTTAATGAAAAAAAAAGGAATTTTTTCACCAAAGGGAGATAATATTTATATTTTTGCTGAATTGTTTGTACCCTCGAGCCTCCTTAATTCTTAATTGAAATACTAATTTTTCATCAGATCATTGGCAAGGCAATAACTACGAATTGTTGTAATTATTTTTGGTAAACTATTTCCATGACCCAAGTTCAGAACCCCTTCTGTAGTTGTTTGCAATATCTGAATATTTCCGTTAGTCGATTATTCGGATTAAGAACTTGACACATTGTATAAGCAGCTATCTATTGAAGCTTGTATTTTACCCATGTACATACTTATATAAATGTTTTAATTGATTCTGTTGGATGAATTATTGAAATGTTTTCCTCCGACCATTATTTCTTTCTATTAGTTAAATGAATAATTATGATTTGAAGCCTATTTTGTAAGTACTAGCATAGTTTTTCAGCTAGAATTGAATACTTATAAGGTCTACTAATATAAGAAAAGTTTTTAGTAAAATCCAACAGTAATCAAAGTCACTTATAAAAAGTAGATCCTTCCCAGATGCAGGATTCCTAGAAATCATGTTAAAATAAAATTGTATAGTAGGAAGTTACATATATTTATGGTGAAAAAATATCCAAAATATCTTTGGGGTCAGATCATACATTAGGATCTGTCAAAAAAATAAACATAATATATCTGAAAAAATCACAGGTTTTTTTCAGGGTTTTATTCATATTGTATGTAAATATAAATACTTACTTGTCAGAATAGCTCTCTTCTTTCCAAAAACTCAGTTGAACATACATACCAAATTATGGAAATTTCTTTGCTTTAAAAAATCTACAAGTAATCAAAGTGAACACATGTTACAATTTGTCATTACAAGTTATTATTGACCCATTACAAAAATCCCAGCAGCAAACCAAGCTTAAGACATTATATTTTTTGTTCTGTGCATCTGTTTGTTTGTCTGTCTGTCTGTCTCGCTTCAGGTGAAAGTTTTTGGTCAAGGTAGTTTTTGATAAAGTTGAAGTCCAATCAACTTGAAACTAAGTACACATGCTCCCTTTGACATGTATGATGATGATCCTTCTAATTTTAATGCATAGAAAATGATATTTCAGATGTTCAGGTTTCCATTTTTGGTCAAGATAGTTTTTGATAAAGTTGAAGTCCAATCAACTTGAAACTAAGTACACATGTTCCCTTTGACATGTATGATGATGATCCTTCTAATTTTAATGCATAGAAAATGATATTTCAGATGTTCAGGTTTCCATTTTTGGTCAAGATAGTTTTTGA
The DNA here is from genome assembly GCF_963676685.1 of Mytilus edulis. NCBI lineage: Eukaryota > Metazoa > Mollusca > Bivalvia > Mytilida > Mytilidae > Mytilus > Mytilus edulis. The sequence goes on from NC_092345.1 coordinate 11,414,882, forward strand.
TGAAGTTAAAGTCCAATTGACTTGAAACTTGATACCCATGTTCCTTATGTCATGATCTTTCAAATTGCTAAAACAGAGTTTTGACCACAACTTCATGGTCCACTGAGCATAGAAGAAGATAGTGCATGTGGTTCACCTGTGTACTATGGACACATTCTTGTTCATTTATATTGGGATGTGTGTAGGACTGTAGGTATATATGTATAATATAATAAAATAGGAAACATTCAATGGCTCCATGAATGAATGAGGAATGTATCCATGGGACACATATGATGTCCCCACTTATTTTATAAATTTATAAAAGTACAAAAAATGGTAAATTAATAGTGAATTGGCTTCTAGGCACATTAAGTAGGCGTGGCTTGGTTTCCTTTAAAGGGCTTTGACTTATTTGTGAATGTAATATCCCATCAGTAGCCAGCATTTACTGTTGAGTCAAAAACCAGTTATTTTGTATCAATTTTGTTTGTTGTTATTATTTGACGCCATCTTGAAACTCCACTAAATCTGCTCAGACCCAGGGTTGATGATGCGTTAACTCAAGAAGGTTCAAAAGGTCAAACTAGGGGGTTTGGTTGTCAGTCGACAGACTATAGTAACCTAAGTTGGACAATTCAAAGCAGACCCTAAAGACCCGTTGTTGTGTCTTTGACACAATCCAAATTTTCCATTCCCATTTTTTTAGTGGTTTCTAAATCTGTCACAAACGTCTTCTTTGCTCTGCTAATTTCAATTTTCTCTGATCAACATGATCAACATGTATTTTTGTTTGTGGTATATTTTCTCACAAATAATGACAATTGCTGATGAGTCATTAATTGAGAGCAGTATAATTACTCCAATATTCAAAATCTTTATAAGGTGGGATCTTTTTTGTAATACAAATGAGAGTAAAATTTACGTATTATTGATTGAAACTGAAAGGATTTATAAAATCTAGTACTGTTGTTTCACTCTGTTTCTGTAGCCTGGATAATCTTGATAATAGCAGTTAGTTTTCAAGTTTGAATTTATAGTTATACGCTTTCTTTCAACATGTTCAAGGCCTTTTATAGCTGACTTTGTGGTATGGGCTTTGCTCATTGTTAAATGACGTACGAAAATTGTTGAAAATGTTTGTTTACCTTTATATCAGTTGTTTCTAGTTGCTTTTCTATGAGGTTTCTCTTAATCACAAGCACTTCTTCAAGCTTCGAACTTCATATGTTTTGAAGCAGTATGGTTCAGCTGTTTTTCATTATTTTACAAATTAGACTTCACTATCGCTCATGGAAAAAATATTTAGCATAAAGAGCCAACATATAGTAAAATCAGAATAAATTCAAGCCTCATAAATTTTTCTTAATTGATGTCTTGTGTATATATATATATATCTGTGACTGTATCTTACATTAATTTGTAGGATCCTTTACTATAGATAATTTAGCTGATCTGTAACAATAACATCTTCATGCCTTATATATATCATGTACTGTAGTACGCCGCTAGATTAAAACTGACGAGGAAAGGTAACACATGGCCAGCGAGAGCTCTATTTTTGTAGAGCCCAGGTGGTCGTGTGGTCTAGCGGGACGGCTGCAGTGCACGCGATTTGGTGTCACGATATCACAGTAGCATGGGTTCGAGGGAAGAACCAAAAATTTGAGAGAAGCAAATTTACAGATCTAACATTGTTGGGTTGATGTTTAGACGAGTTGTATATATATATATATATATATATAAGTACGTCTGAGTCAGTGACAACCCTACAACAGATGTATCCATCGGATTGCCATCAATGATGGTGATACATGGCTGTGTACATAATGTATATAAAATATATATATATACAACTCGTCTGATACGCCCGACGTCTTGTGTGGAAGTTTTATGCAATATAACCATAAATAGTTTCTGAGGAAGTTTTAAGCAATAACCTTATATCATTTTTGAGACACGGCGGGACATGTGAAACTCCCCACCCTGTTTTTTTTTACAAAAAACTTTTACAAAAAACTAAAATAAAATTTTGAATCAAAACCAAAAAGTATACACTACAGATCTTTAGATTAATATAACAAAGAAGTGTGTAAAGTTTTAAGCAATAATCATAAATTATTTTTGAGATACAGCGCGACATGTAAAAAAACACTCCCCTGTTTTACAAAATACTCAATAGCTCAAAAATAAAATTTTGAATCATCACCAAAAAGTATACAGATCTTTAGATGAATATAACAAAGACATGTGTAAAGTTTTAAGCCATAATCCAGAATCGTTTTTGAGATACAGTGCGACATGTGAAAAAAACACACCCCTATTTTAGTTACGAAGTGCCGTAAGTCAAAAAGTTTAAATCTTATTTTCACCAAAAGTATACAGATCATTTGACCATCATAAGAAACAACTGTACATGTATTAAGTTTCATGAAATTTGGATAAGTTGCTTTCAAGTTAGGGTGCCACATGTTTACGCTGGACAGACAGACAGATAGATAGACAGATGGACGGATACCGGACATTTGTATACCATAATACGTCCCGTAAAAATTTTGACGGACGTATAAAAATGCTTATTTGGGCTCTTTTTGGCCCCTAATTCCTAAACTGTTGGGACCAAAATTCCCAAAATCAATCCCAACCTTCCTTTTATGGTTTTGAAGGCTGTACGGTGACCTATAGTTGTTAATGCCTATGTTATTTTGGTCTTTTGTGGATAGATGTTTCATTGGCAATCATACCATATCTTCTTTTTTATATTATGTTAAAATTTAATAGATTTCTATTTACTTATACTAAAGGTATAGTGCGAGAACCCAATGTCTTCTGACAACGACGACAATGACAACGACGCCAAAGTCATACCAATATACGACCAAAAAATTTTCAGAGGGTGATAGAGCAGATTGGTACCCCGAGAAAACATTGTCAACCGCGGCATTTTGACAGTTAAATAATAAAATCTAAGCCAAAATGTAAAACTTAAGCATTGTATTCAATAACTTGATGTAAATTCAATTCATTGTCTTTTAAATTGTTGATTTTGATTGGTCTGGACGAGAGGGTAACATTGAAAAAAATTGTCACCCACTCAGCTATATGATAGAGTAAAAGTATAAGCCAATCAAAATATGGCATTTTAACGTGAAGTATAATGATTAATTTTGTGATACATGTAAAATCATCATCCATTCTTTACTTACTCTGATCAACTTTTTAAGAAGCTAATCCTTGACTAGTAGTAGTATTGCATTGTACTATATACCTTCATTTATAACTCTCAATCTTTAAAAAAAAAACAATTATGTGATCCTTTTAAAATGGATTTTCAAACTCTTTTGCTGCCTGCTTTCATAAAAAATATGTTTTTGTAAACTGATTTAATAATAATTAATTCATTTTTAATGTCATACTGACCTAATCAGTTCTCTTTTCTCTAACCAATACATCTATTCACACATGTATTCGGTTCTTCTTGAATATTTGGTCCATAGATCATTGCAGTTTCAAATGCCTGGAAAATTTGATAATTAATATGATGAATGAGTAACAATTGGTTGTAAAGTAACAAGTAATTAGTTTTATTTAGTAATTTTTTATAAAAATTATCATGAATATCTGACACAAATGACTAGTATGAATAAATAAAATTTGCCTTTACCATGAGGTCAGAAGTCCTCGAGTTAACATATCGTTATTCATTTATAGAAATATCAAATGGAATAAATTGGGAAAGTAATATTTTAATTTAACCCTTTTATTACTTTAAACCATGGATGGATCAGTGTATTTGTGTGTGAGCTCTGGGTACAAAACTTCAAATCTATCGGTCATAATTTTCAGTGAAAGTTTATAGTTATTCTAATTCTAACATACATGACATATGTATACTTTAAAATCATATCAGTTCTCTAGATGTAGAGCAGACAGACAGACATGACATATGTATACTTTAAAATCATATCAGTTCTCTAGATGTAGAGCAGACAGACAGACAGACAGACAGACAGACAGACAGACAGACAGACAGACAGACAGACAGACAGACAGACAGACAGACAGACAGACAGAACAGACAGACAGACAGACAGACAGACAGACAGACAGACAGACAGACAGACACACACAGACAGAGACAAATAGACAGACAGACAGACACAGACAGAAACAGACAGAAACAGACAGACACAGACTTCTTAAGAAGCTAATCCTTGACTAGTAGTAGTATTGCATTGTACTATACCTTCATTTATAACTCTCAATCTTTGTAAAAAAACAATTATGTGATCCTTTTAAAATGGATTTTCAAACAATTATTATTCGACCGACAGACACAGACAGACAGACACAGACAGACCGAGACAGACAGACACACACAGACAGAGAGATAGACAGACAGACAGACAAACAGACAGAGACAGACACAGACACCGACAGACCGAGACAAACAGACAGACACACACAGACAGAGAGATAGACAGACAGACAGACAGAGACACAAAAACAGACACACAGACAGACAGACAGACAGACAGAGACAGACAGACAGACACAGTTAGACAGACAGACAGAGATAGACGACTGATCACTATAGGGCAACCTGCCTTTCTAATGAGCCCTTATAATTTTGAATTTATATTCTAAATTAAGCAAATTTGATTCATTTAAATAAGTCTCATGTTCAACTGCAGTTTCAAAAGTAAAAAACTGAAACTTCAGATAAAAACCTTATACAAATTATTTATTAATAAAATATCTAAATTTTAATTGAATAATAATTGAAATCTATTAAAACTAACTAGAGTGCACACAATAATTTGTATTGATAGTCCCAGAGGTAAAGTTTACTTCAAATTTAATATAAACTTAACATTACATAATTAACAATGATTCATTAAAATGCAGTCAAGGTCAGATAAACGAAATCAGACACACATGTTCACCTTACAATTATTACATGCAAAAAATATAGTTGGCATACTGTTAATAGTAAACATGTACAAGAAAAGACCAAACAAGGAAAACTTTTAATGAACCATGAAAATTCAGCCAAGGTCAAATGAACCATACCAGACAGACATGTGCACCTTACATTCATTCAGACATCAATTATACATGACCTTCTCACTGAATAGATTCTGAAAAACTGACTTTAATAAAGCAGAAAAAGTTAACATTGATATTCTGAACCGTTAGCCACTAGTCCAATACCCCAGACTAGTATTAATTGATTTGGACTGGTGTAAATATGACCTTATTACTGAATTGTATCTGAGGAACTGACTTAATCAGGAAAACTAAACATTGGCCAAGGATGGAACCATGAAAATGTGGTCATAGTCAGATTAACACTGTCAAACTTACATGTACATGTATTTTACAACCATTCCATACATCAAATTTAGCTGACCTTAAGGTTTATTACTGGTACCAGTACATGTAGTGTCTGAAAAACTAACTTTTAAGCTTGTAGACTTAAACACTAACCAATGAAACATAAATTTGGCCAGTAGTTTTTCTAAATAGAATGGCGTCATATTTTTCATGTTGGGTTCCTTTGAAGCTAACTATACAGTTACTATGGGTTTTTTTCTCATTGTAGAAGGCTACAAAATTTGATTGCCAATAAATAATTGCTTACATATCACCATCATAAGCTGATTGGCCATTATGACAAAAGTGTGTCAGAAATCATATGATACATGTATATATCTGATATACTTCCTCAGTCATAATAACCTTCCATCATTACCGAACTGAACAAAGAAATAACACGATGGGTGCCGTATACAGGGAAGGAAATTCTTACCCTTCCAGACCACCTGATTTCACTCCCAGTTTTTAGAGGACTTCGTGTTGTTTAATTAATATTTATAACTGCTGATGTAAATGTCTTTTGGTTTTGTGAGTCTTTGTTCATGTTGTTTAGGCCATAATAAATAATAGGTTTGTTTGCCTAAACGCTACCTACCCAGAAAAAAGCTGCCTACTCAAATTCTTTTATTGTCCTGATTTGAAGAAGTTTTTTTTAATCAAATAGGCATGAAGACTAATAAACATCTGATACGTAAATTTCTTTTTTTGAAAAGAAAAAAAGAAAATGCCTACCTACCTAGCCACTGTCTCAACCTTAGGGTAGGGTTTGGGCAAACCAAAATATTTTTAAGTGTGGCCTTACTTCTTGGTTTTGATTGTTATTCAATTCTTACATGTACATCCACTCATTTAAACTTTGGTGAATTATAAGCTGTCTCATTTAATAGGAATCATATCTCCTTATTTTATATTGGTGTTACAAAGAATTGTAGAAATATGAGCTGAGGCTCAGTGGCGGATTCAGCCATTTAAAAAAGGGGGGTTCCAACCACATGTCCCCATTCAAATACATTGATCGTCCAAAAAAAAGCGGGGTTCCAACCCCGTAACCCCAACCCCCCTGGATCTGGCACTGGAGCTTGTATGACCATTTGATTCTGACAATGTCTGATGGCAGATTCTGGAAATAAATATTCTGTCCCCCATTATAAGCAATTAGCAAATGTTAAGTTTGAAAGAAATAATCTTGTCTTATCACAAATGAAAATAATAAGTTTTCTGGCCACAAAAAAGAAAAGATTATAAAATAGTTATCTCTGTCTGCTTGCCATATATGCATATAATATTCACACTTATTACTATCATGATTAATAGAATAGTAGAATAGAATACAAAGAGAATGTGTTCATATTACACGGATGCCGCAATCGCACTATCATTTTCTATGTTAAGTGGACAGCAATATTGTGGTCAAAACTCTAATTTGGCATTTAAATTATAAAGATCATATCATAGGGAACATGTATATTAAGTTTCAAGTTAATTGGACTTCAATTTCATCAAAAACTACCTTGACCAAAAACTTTAACCTGAAGTGGGAAAGACGAACGAACAAACAGGCAGAACGACGAACGGACCCTAAGACCAGAAAACATAATGCCCCTCAACTATCGTAGGTGGGGCATAAAAAATGAATTGCTAATCACAGCATCCAACAGTCCAAAGCTTTCAGAGCTGAATAATTAAATTAAGGAGGCTCAAGGGTATAAAAATTTCAGAAAAAAATTAAACATTTGTTTTTCATTACAAATTTTATTTATTTAATGAATGGCTATTATCTATTTTGAATTTATTGAACCATAAAACTAATTTTTGACTCTTCACATTGAATAATCCGCGAAGCGGATTATGTAAAATGTGAAGAGTCAAAATTTTCCCATTCATTATAAATAAATTTCTATTAAAACTAAGGCTCAAAGAACTTTTTATATTATTTATATTAACAATAACAACGTACACACATGTTGGCGTATGAATACACAACGTCAAAGTGGGCGTGTCGCCGTCAAAATTGACAACATTGAAAATAAAACTAATAATTTTAACCAATCAGAAGACAGTAAAAACACAAAATTTATTTATTACCTTTTGTAGTTGTTACTTTATCATATGGTACAAAAATCATTTAAAACAATTCATTCGTGTTGGCCCCAAATGACTTTTAAAATGTGAACATCATTGAAAAAAATCCAAATTATCTCCCTTTGATGGAAAAATGTCATTGTTTGGCTTTTAAATTGAAATATCTTTTTTAACTCATCGGTGACCTATATTTTTTAATATAATTTCCATATATGCTGAGCTACTTAAACTAAATTATTGCAAAATGTGAGCGATATCTGTAATAAATTTCTTTTTTTATTTTGATATTACCTTTCATGCCTTTATTTCTTTTATTATTTCAACAGAAAAAAAAACACCATGCTTCTTTCGAAGGCAGATTGTGAGCGCAAATGAACGGTGACCCCATTTTTTTATTTTCTTTTTCTTTAGACCCGCGAACCAGAGGCGGATTTAGGGGGGCCCCCAGGCCCCCCCTTTTGAGAAAAAAATTTGGTTGCTTATATAGGGAATCACTGTCACTGAAGCCCGACTAAATCGGGCCCCCTCTAAGGCAGCCAGTGGGCCCCCACTTGTGAAAATTTCTGGATCCATCACTGCGAACCCCCTTCCTAAATTTAAATGCAATGATTACAATGATTGTTTAAACAATTGCAGAAATAAAAACTAAATCAAATCATTTATCAAACTATTCAATTAAGACCAGCATTGGCAGCAATAGCAACCAGAATAAAACATTATTACCTCAACAAAATTAACATCACGCCCCTTTTTTCCACTCAGGTAATCCCCTATTTTCAAAACTTTATCCTACCAAAGTTTGATATCAGTGGCAGATCCAGAAATGTTCATAAAGGGGGGGGGGGCACTGACTGCCCAAAAGGGGCCTGCTCCAGTCTTGCTTCAGTGATTCTCTAACCAATTTGTTTTCTGAAAAGGGGGCCCCTGCCCCAACCTCAATCCGTCCGTGGATCTGTACTATACAAGCTGGGATTTTACAAGGGTACGACCATTTGGGGGGAGAGGGTTGCAGATTTTATGTCACTTTTTAGAGTAGCAGAAAATAAATACGCTGGTCCTGGTCTGGCCACCTTCAGTTGGAAATAAATATTCTGACACTCAATGACCATGTTTGATCATGTTTCTGTCAATCTGTCTTTAATTTCTGATATTTGTGCAAACTAGAAAAAAAACTGCTAAATAAAAAATGCCACTTAATAAAAATAACTATGTTCCCAAAGCAGATCACACCTTTGCATACTTATCAGATTAATATTTTTTGTTTGTTTGGCCTCACCTTAATATTTTCGTCTGCACGATTTTTTGTCAAACTACGTCATACCGGAAGTGAAAGTTACAGCAACACTTGTGAAGGAAAATGTTACCAGTGGCAGTGAAAACGCATCTTGACCATTTTCCAGAGTTAGATAAGGATATATATGATAGCATCGTGGAGAAGAACGAAGAAAAGGTAATTTCTTTACAGATAGAGATATTTTATTACCACCTTTCAATAATGTCATGCAGATAGAATCCATGTATAACAGCTCGCCCCATTGGAAGTCGCCCCACTTTTTCACCAACTCGTCTAGTCTGAGATTACTACTCGTCCAACCTTCTAACACATCGCCCCTCTCTTGCACACCAACTCGCCCCATAAAGAGTGGAAAATGCGATTGCAAATAGTTCTGACAACTCATTAAACAATGTTAAATGGGTTACGTAAGGTTCATGATCATCACCAACAGACAAAAGTGGCTGTATTCACACTGTTTTACACCTCAAAAACACTTCTGTGTACAGACTTATCTGTGCAGTTTGAAAGGTTTTATGGCCTTGCATCCATAATTTAGATATTAAAAAGTTAAATGCATTTTGTGTTTCAGAAAGATATAAAAAGTGATATGGCATGACTGAGACTATATAGTAGTCTCAGGGCATGGTATGAGACCAAATGGCGCTAAATAAGAAAGTATAGGTCACTGTCAGTGGCGGATCCAGGAAATTTCATAAGTGGGGGCCCACTGACTGACCTAAGAGGGGGCCTGCTCCAGTCACGCTTCAGTGATTCCCTATATAAGCAACCAAATTTTCTCCAAAAAAGGGGGCCCCGGGCCCCCCCTAAATCCGCCTCTGACTGTCAGGCCTTCAACAATACACCTTATCGCTTATCCCTGCTGACCTGGCGGCTTGAACTATTGACGCATACAACAATCACTTTTCGATTGTGGCGTCAGATATTATGTTTTATGACGTTAAAATATTATGGGAATCTGTGTGATATCCAGTAATGGCGGACAAATAGCGTTAAGGTGTTTGAGGACCTGTGTTCAAGTTTGGTTGCTTCTGCAGGCTTCAAATTGATTTATTTGTGCTATTAACCATGATTTATAGGTTCCTCGATCCTGTAAGACCCTTTAAAAAAAATTGATGTTTTCATCTCAAAATTTACTATCAGTAATACATTGTTCAAACTATAAAAAAGAAGATTGATTGATTGCAATGAGACAACTGTCCGCAAGAGTCCAAAATGACACAGACATTAACTTCTAAAGGTCACCTATTAATCTGGAAAACTCTTAAGGCATATTACATGTATTACATGCCATACATGCATGGAATAGATATATATATATGTTGTGTACAAGATGTAAGTTTGTACAAATTATAATTTGTACAGGGTTTTTGTACAAGTTATAAGATTTTTGACACCTACCTTCTTGCAACAGGTGATACAGGTTTAACTTAAATACAATGTACCAGTGTAATGTTTTAAATTCAAAAAAATATACGTCAACCTAACATTTAGTGCTATTCTCCTTGCCTTCAAACTGGAAATGAGGATACCTGAATGGTTTAAATTCTAATTTTATTTTTTTCCTTATACCATATTCATATCTATACAAAATCTTTGTGAGGTCTTATAATGTTTTTGTGTCAATGCTCAGTATTAGAGTGTATCACGAAGTTGTGAAAAATTGACAGAAATATGCGGAGCAAAAGACTGTGCTTGCATCATCCATTTTTGTTCAGCAGGTCATAAAACACTGATAACTTGTACAAAAATTCTGTACAAATTGTAATTTGTACAACATTACAACTTGTACACAACATATATATAAATAAAATTAAATGTGTATTTTTATTTTTAGAAAATTAAAAACTTAAACCCAGCAATTTTAGCCCCCCCTTTTTTTTTACAGTGCTGCAACATATTAGGTTACTGTTAATGCATAGAATATTTTACATGTTCTACTCTAACATGTCCAAACATTGCCTAGTTTCGTGGGCCTCAGGACCCTCTTTTTGGAAAATCCTGGATCTGCATCTTGAATATATATACTTTAAATACATGTAAGTTTTAAATACATGCAAGTTGACATCTTGTGGTTAAACAGGATATCATTTGATGCTGATATGTTATTGGAAGTATGTAATATATACTTTAATAAAGAATTTTTCTTAAAAATAGTTGTTTAAAATTCAAAAATACAATTAAGTTTCCTAGAATCCGGGTCTGTTCATGCCCAATCACCTTTGTGCCCACTCATGTTCGCCCTCTTTCGCATTCGCACCCTACATGTTGTCGCCCCTTTTTTTTTTGGTTTTGTGTTTTTATTTGTTATTGAGTTTTGGTAAACGTGGTAAATGTATTGCTATAAACATACCTTTTTTCATAGTTTCCAAATAAAGTGAGATTCTGATAAAAAAAATTGTGTCATGGTATTTTAAATTTATTGCTTTAAACATGATAAACATTTGTTTTTTTTATTGTTTTTAAATAAAAGTGAGATTTACATTTATAATTAACATTTAATAATTATGACATCAGATTAATTTAAAAAAATCTTTATTATAATTCCTCACATTTTATTTAAGAAAATATGATTATTTGGTATAAACATATAGCTGAAATGAGAATAAAAATTGGGCATGAACATGTAGGGTGCGAACAGACTTCGGGGGCGAACATGTGAGGTGCGAACGTGAAGGATGCGAACAGACCTAATACCAGTTTCCTTGCTGAACAAAAATCAACATACATTTGTAATCAATGAACATGATGAACAAGATTGGAAAATATTTGCGACAGATAAATTCATTATAAACAATGATAAATGATAATTGATTTTACTTATTAATAGGAATAATTAAAGGAATTATAGAAGGGAACACACAACTATTATTTTAATATTTCATTTCTACTAGGATTCACAAGAAATGAAACATAAATTGGCAAATTGCACCAGGACTGGAAAGGCTAAAGGAGTAAAATGAAGTACACAAGTAATAAGAAGTTAGACATGTGCTGCAGCTAGAAACAGATATGTAAGTATTATTAGTATTTATAAATAAAAATTATCAGTGTTCCCAACATGCCCAAAGTTGGGATTGGGGGTGAAGGTTTACTGCTTATCCTGCTACATTTTTGTACCTTAAATAAATGTTAAGAAGAAAAATTGCTTACTCTTTATGTTAATAACTATAATAAATTTGCTGTTAATAAAGAATCTTGATTTTGTAATTTGCTTCTAATTAGTCCCCTACCAATGAAGTTGATGTGGAATTAAGTTTGCACTCCGTCTGTCTGTCTGTCTGTCAATTCTCAGTCAATTCTCAGTCAGGCAAATCAGTTTTCCACACTTTTTTCTTCCTTCTTGAAGATATTGATTTAATGTTAGTTATAAAGTTGTATCATGACACAAGTTATAGATCAAGTTTGAATGGTATTTTGGTCTGATGATTATGTCCAGAGTTATGGTCCAAAAAAAATTTGATATCTATAACATTATTAGTTTGGGTGAAAATACCATGATTACCAAACAATGTTGGGACATTTTTTCTGACGTACATTGTATGTTTTTCTATATAGAATGCTTTATAATATTTGTGCATTTTAGCTGGATTTACTATATCATTTTATATTGGAAATACAATTCAGTACCAATTAAAATGTACTTATTTATGCATTACTACTATACAGTCAGAGCTCTGACATAAACAAGTCAGAATAAAATGACTTCTTCAAGTCAGAAAATGTTTTGAAATTCTGACCTGTACGGGTCAATTTTTGTTTTGCGTAGTTTTCCATCGAGTCCGTCAAACCAGAAGATATTTTGAATTTGCCGCCGATCTAAGACACATACGATCACGTGGTTTTCTGCAAGAGATCACGTGTTTTAAAGTCGTTGTTTTGGGAGTTTCTCGAACGAGAAGTTATTGAAAATATAGTGATTATTTACGTTTTTTTAGTGAAAATCTAGGTCAATGTGGTCATTTTCAGAAGGTAATACATATTACCTCCGTATTTTCATGGCCATTTTAATATTTTTTGCGTGTGAAGAAGGTCTTTGCAAGTGATTTTTTTGCTGTTTCATGAAGGCGCGTGACCTGTAAATACGGACGCGTGGCCTTTGAGATGACCTGGTGTCTGACAATTCTGACTTGTTCAGGTCAGAAAATGTTGTTATGATAATGAACTGTTATTTTCGGGAGACAACTCCTGTTGTCTTAAACAGTATTAACATTAATAACCAGTCGGTGCAATTTTAAAAGTAAAATTATTGCTTCGAGCTGAACATCATCACGTGATTGTTCTATTTTTAAACTCAATCATGAAGTGACTTTTTAACCTTTCCGAGTTTGCGGCTTATAAATATATTTGTTTTTTCGTTTCTCCCAATGAGAAAAACGATCTTTTGAATATTGATATTAATGAAAATGAAATGAAATCGGAATAATTTTAATAAAGGGAAGGGAGGGTTTAACTAAAGAACCGAAATATTTTTTTATTTTAATTTTAAAATTGATTTTAACTTGAGAACATTATAAAGAGATTCACAAAACGGGTTTTTCAATTATGAACATGGAATATGATATTAAAAACAAATCAAATGAAATGTAGGGCAAGTCTCCAGGGATCACCCTACTCCTGTCATTTGACAATGTTGAACAGTCGAGATCCCTGCCCCCTAAACTCATTTTGTTCTCTCTGTAAAGTATAATGAAATATACCAGGCTAGTCTTTATGGGTCGCCCCACCCCTTGTCATTTGAGAATGATCTTATATCTTGAAAATGGTCGAGATCCCCACCTGTAAACCATATATATTCCTTTTTATAATGTCAAATTGATTTGAATGAAATATACCGGGCTAGTCTCTGGGTTTACCCCCTCCCCTGCCATTTGCGAATTTTCTTATATTTTGTAAACGGTCGAGATCCCCACCCCTAAACTATATATATTCTTGTATGGGAAAATAAAACAAACCCAATGTAATATAGGGGAAGTCCCTTGGGGGGGGGAGTGTTTCACCCCTACTGTGTGAAAACATGTAAATGGTCAAGATCCCCACCCCTGAACCATATATATTAGTGTAAGGGACAACAAGACAAATCAAATGAAATAAAGATAAAGTCCCTTGGGGCCACCCCACCCCCTCATGTTTGAAAACTTGTAAACGGTTGAGAGCCCCACCCCATAAGCCTATATATTATTATATGGGACAATACAACGAATCAAATGAAATAAAGGGAAAGTCCATGGGGGTCATCCCCATCCCCCTTTTTGAAATGGTCTGGATCACCACCACTAGACCATATAATATTCCTGTTCGTCATTTCAAGAAGATTTGAATGACATACAGGGTCAATCCCTAATTATATGGCATATATGTTTTACTATGAAGTTACACATCTATAATTCTTACCCCAGATGCTTAGCCACATAAAGCATTAACCTTTTATTTGAAATATTGGAAGTCAGTATGTTCTGACTTATAAAAGTCTGAATGTTCTGACTTATGAAAGTCTCAATGTTCTGACTTTGATTTAATAAGGCCAGAAAGACTCAGAATGATCTGAAGATAATGACTTGCTTTTAATGTTTAGAGTATTTAAGAATATGAATGCTCTTGTCATGCTAGTACCATAAGAAACCCTGACAAGATTTTGTTCCCAAAAAAATATATATTAAGAATAACAAGTGTACAATTGAACATAAATTACAAAGTTATAAATGTTGCTAAAAAATCTATTTAAAAAACACCCAATAGATAGTTGTAGTGAAAATATTATGTATTTATATATACATGTACCACTTCTTGATAGTCCAGCTGATTCGTGCATATTTTCTAAAGAATTGTGGGTTTGATGATAAAAGCATGAAACTTTGCACAAGGGTAAACATATATATTGTGGTCAATTTAGGCTATGGACCCACTCTGAAAAATTCAAAATGAAGGACAACAAAGTCACCAAACTTAATCTGATTTTCTAAGTATTTTCTCCTCAACATTTTTTTAACAGAACATGATTTGACCTGTTTAAGTCAGTTTACAGAAAAAAAATCCGATCAAACTAGGTTTCTTCATCTTAGCCCCCCCTTTTTCTCCTTATCTGAATCTGCTACTGTTGGGATAATTAATTTTTTTTTAAGAAACAATTCAGTCAAATGGTTTTTAGAATAATGTTTTTTACAACCAAAAGTTCTATATGTTAACTTTACAGAAAAAAAAGTCATGAAAATACAGAAATAAAATAAATTTTTAAGATATAAATTTGATGAAATTTGTTTAAAAAAATACATTTGAATATAAAATATACCAAATACATTTTTTTTATAGCCCTCAATATTGTGACTTGAGGGGACCATATTTCATCAGTCTTTTATCTGGTTTGTCATACATTTTAAAATCAATATGAAAATCCTAGACTTAAAAGTTGACATAAGTTTAGTTTTGACTGACTCTTTGAAGTCAGAACATGATTTGACCTGTTAAAGTCAGTTTACAGAGAAAATTAAATCCAATCAAAACTAGGTCTTCTTCTTCTAAGCCCCCCCTTTTTTTCCCTTTTATCTGAATCTGCTACTGTTGAGTTAATTAATTGATAAGTTTATTAGAAACAATTCAGTCAAATGGTTTAAAATAACATATTTTACAACCAAAAGTTCCATGTGTTAACTTAACAGAAAAGAAAGGTCATGAAAATACAGAAATATAATAAAATTTAAAGATGATTTGATGAAATTTGTAAACAAAATATATTTGAATATAAAATATTAGTTCTCATTATTGTGACTATTATTGGGTGTCTTTTATCTAGTTTTCCCATACGTTCTTAAATGCATATATTTATGACAATGCCAGACTTAACAGTTGTAATAATAAGTTAAAGTGAAGTTTTTGACTGACTCTTTGAAGTCAGAACATAATTTGACCAGTTTAAAACAAAATACATTTAAATATAGAATAATCAATATGCAAAATAAACTTTTTTATAGTCCTCATTATTGCGCTGTATGGGGACCTTATTTCCTCTGTCTTTTATCTGGCTTTTCCGTACATTTTTAAATCAATATGAAAAAACTAGACTTAAAAGTTGAAATAAGTTTAAATGGGACTGACTTTTTGAAGTCAGAACACGATTTGACCTGTAAAAGTCAGTTGACAGGAAAAAAATGTCCTATCAAAGCTAGGTGTTCTTCCTCTAATCCCCCTCCCCACTAAATATCAATCTGCTACTGTTGAGTTAATTAATTACTGAGTTTTTTAGAAACAATTCAGTCAAATGGTTATTAGAATATAAATTTTTTTTGCAACCACAAGTTCCATGTGTTAACTTAACAGAAAAGAAAAGTCATGAAAATACAGAAATAATACAATATATTTTTTTTTAGATAATTTGATGAAAATCTCTAAAAAACAAAATGCATTTGAATATTGAATATATCAAATAAAAATGTTCGATCCATTTTTAAATCTATGTGAAAATCCTGGACTTAAAAGTTGAAATAAGTTTAGTTTTGACAGACTCTTTGAAGTCAGAACATGATTTGACCTGTTAAAGTCAGTTTACAGAAAAAAAAAAATCCAATAAAAACTAGGTTTCTTCATCTTAGCCCCCCCTTTTTTTCCCTTATTTGAATCTGCTACTGTTGAGTTAAAAAAAAATTATGAAACAATTCAGTCAAATGGTTTTTAGAATAATGTTTTTTACAACCAAAAGTTCTATTTGTTAACTTAACAGAAAAAAAGTCATGAAAATACGGAAATAGAATAAATTTTTAAGATATTAATTTGATGAAATTGTTAACAAAATACATTTGAATATAAAATATACCAAATACATTTTTGTATAGTCCTCATTATTGTGACTTAAGGGGACCTTATTTCATCAGTCTTTTATCTGGTTTCCCATACATTTTAAAATCAATACGAAAATCCTAGACTTAAAAGTTGAAATAAGTTTAGTTTTGACTGACTCTTTGAAGTCAGAACATGATTTGACCTGTTAAAGTCAGTTTACAGAGAAAATTAAATCCAATCAAAACTAGGTCTTCTTCTTCTAAGCCCCCCTCTCCCCCTTTTTTTCCCTTTTATCTGAATCTGCTACTGTTGAGTTAATTAATTGATAAGTTTATTAGAAACAATTCAGTCAAATGGTTTAAAATAACATATTTTACAACCAAAAGTTCCATGTGTTAACTTAACAGAAAAGAAAGGTCATGAAAATACAGAAATATAATAAAATTTAAAGATGATTTGATGAAATTTGTAAACAAAATATATTTGAATATTAAATATTAGTTCTCATTATTGTGACTTTATTATTGGGTGTCTTTTATCTAGTTTTCCCATACGTTCTTAAATGCATATATTTATGACAATGCCAGACTTAACAGTTGTAATAATAAGTTAAAGTGAAGTTTTTGACTGACTCTTTGAAGTCAGAACATAATTTGACCAGTTTAAAACAAAATACATTTAAATATTGAATAATCAATATGCAAAATAAACTTTTTTATAGTCCTCATTATTGCGCTGTATCGGGACCTTATTTCCTCTGTCTTTTATCTGGCTTTTCCGTACATTTTTAAATCAATGTGAAAAAACTAGACTTAAAAGTTGAAATAAGTTTAAATGGGACTGACTTTTTGAAGTAAGAACACGATTTGACCTGTAAAAGTCAGTTGACATGAAAAAAATGTCCTATCAAAGCTAGGTGTTCTTCCTCTAATCCCCCTCCCCACTAAATATCAATCTGCTACTGTTGAGTTAATTAATTACTGAGTTTTTTTAGAAACAATTCAGTCAAATGGTTATTAGAATATAAATTTTTTTTGCAACCACAAGTTCCATGTGTTAACTTAACAGAAAAGAAAAGTCATGAAAGTACAGAAATAATACAATATATTTTTTTTTAGATAATTTGATGAAAATCTCTAAAAAACAAAATGCATTTGAATATTGAATATATCAAATAAAAATGTTCGATCCATTTTTAAATCTATGTGAAAATCCTGGACTTAAAAGTTGAAATAAGTTTAGTTTTGACAGACTCTTTGAAGTCAGAACATGATTTGACCTGTTAAAGTCAGTTTACAGAAAAAAAAATCCAATAAAAACTAGGTTTCTTCATCTTAGCCCCCCCCCCCTTTTTTTCCCTTATTTGAATCTGCTACTGTTGAGTTAAAAAAAAATTATGAAACAATTCAGTCAAATGGTTTTCAGAATAATGTTTTTTACAACCAAAAGTTCTATTTGTTAACTTAACAGAAAAAAAGTCATGAAAATACGGAAATAGAATAAATTTTTAAGATATTAATTTGATGAAATTGTTAACAAAATACATTTGAATATAAAATATACCAAATACATTTTTGTATAGTCCTCATTATTGTGACTTAAGGGGACCTTATTTCATCAGTCTTTTATCTGGTTTCCCATACATTTTAAAATCAATATGAAAATCCTAGACTTAAAAGTTGAAATAAGTTTAGTTTTGACTGACTCTTTGAAGTCAGAACATGATTTGACCTGTTAAAGTCAGTTTACAGAGAAAATTAAATCCAATCAAAACTAGGTATTCTTCTTCTAAGCCCCCCTCTCCCCCTTTTTCCCTTATCTGAATCTGCTACTGTTGAGTGAATTAATTGATAGGTTTATTAGAAACAATTCAGTCAAATGGTTTAAAATAATATATTTTACAACCAAAAGTTCCATGTGTTACTTAACAGAAAAGAAAGGTCATGAAAATACAAAAATATAATAAAATTTAAAGATGATTTGATGAAATTTGTAAACAAAATATATTTGAATAAAAAATATACCAAACACATTTTTTTATAGTCCTCATTATTGTGACTTTATTAGTGGGTGTCTTTTATCTGATTTTCCCATACATTCTTAAATGCATATGACAATGCCAGACTAAGAAGTTGTAATAATTAGCTAAAGTGAAGTTTTTGACTGACTCTTTAAAGTCAGAACATAATTTGACCGGTTTAAAACAAAATACATTTAAATAATGAATATGCAAAATAAACTTTTTTATAGTCCTCATTATTGCGCCGTATGGGGACCTTATTTCCTCTGTCTTTTATCTGGCTTTTCCGTACATTTTAAAATCAATATGAAAAAACAAGACTTAAAAGTTGAAATAGTTTAGTTGGGACTGACTCTTTGAAGTCAGAACACAATTTTACCTGTTAAAGTCAGTTGACAGAAAAAAAATGTCCAATCAAAACTAAGTCTTCTTCCTTTACGCCCCCTCCATATCTGAATCTGCTACTGTTGAGTTAATTAATTCATATTTTTTTTTAAGAAACAATTCAGTCAAATGGTTTTTAAAATAATGTTTTTTAAAACCGAAAGTTCCAAATGTTAATTTAAGGTAGCACAATACAAAGATTTTTTCACTCCCAATCAGACAACTTTAAACTGATGTAATTCATTTCATCCTTTTTTATATTTTATAAATGAGGTACCAAACGAAAGAAGAAAGATTAATATTTCAAATTGTGATAATTTCATTATAACATAATTATTACATAATTAATTATTATGTAATTAGTTGCTATATTGTGATGTCCGCACTTGAATGAATTTAGCGTCTTTGTTCTTCATAGCATCCCAAAATATTTTATAGATTCTTGTACAACACAGCTTGACCTCCAAAACTGTGCCTCAGATATCCAAAAACATCAATAGAACAAATTTTATACCCAATTGAATTGAGTGGTCTCTTATGAATTGATGTTGCAAACCGTCATTGAAGATTTATGAGAGAATGAAATACAATAGGAAAAATCTGAGACACAGTTTTGGAGGTCAAACTGTGTTGTGCAAGAATCTATAAAATATTTTGGGATGCTATGAATAACAAAGAAGCTAAATTCATTTAAGTATGGACATCACAACATGGCAACTAATTACATAACAATTAATTATGTAATAATTATGTCATAATGAAATTATCACAATTTGAAAGAATAATTCTTCTTCTTTCTTTTGGTACCTCATTTATAAAATTTGAAGAAAGATTAGTGGAATTACATCAGTTTAAAGATGTCTGATTGGGGATGAAAAATCTTTGTATTGTGCTACCTTAACAGAAAAAAAGTCATGAAAATACAGAAATATAATAAAATTTTAAAATAATTTGGAGAAATTTGTTAACAAAATACATTTGAATATTAAATAATAGTATACCAAATATACTTTTTTATAGTCCACATTTTTGTGACTTTATTATAGGGTGTCTTTTATCTGAGTTTCTTATACATTCTTAAATGCATATGTCACAATCCCAGACTTAAAGTTGCAATACTTAATTAAAGTATAGTCTTTTAATGACTCCTTGAAGTCAGAACATAATGTGACTTGTTCAAGTCAGTTTGCACAACAGGATTTACCTCAATGAAATATTAAGATATCAAAAATATACCAAATTATCTTTTATATATATAGTTCTTATAATTGTGACTTAATTTTTTGTGATTTTTTTTCCTACTTGTATCCATACAGGCTAGAGGTATAGGGGAGGGTTGAGATCTCATAAACATGTTTAACCCCATCGCATTTTTGCGCCTGTCCCAAGTCAGGAGCCTCTGGCCTTTGTTAGTCTTGTATTGTTTTAATTTTAGTTTCTTGTGTACAGTTCGGAAATTAGTATGGTGTTCATTATCACTGAACTAGTATATATTTGTTTAGGGGCCAGCTGAAGGATGCCTCCGTGTGCGGGAATGTCTCGCTACATTGAAGACCTGATAGTGACCTTCTGCTGTTGTTTTTTCTATGGTCGTGTTGTTGTCTCTTTGACACATTCCCCATTTCCATTCTCAATTTTAACAATCACATCACAATCATGACAATCATGATAATGCACGACTTTTACAGAACTTTGCAAGCAATTTAGTTTTTGACAGACTCTTTTAAGTCAGAACATGATTTGACCTGTTTAAGTCAATTTGTCCGAACATGCCCATTTGACCTGTTTAAGTCAATTTGTCTGAACATGATTTGACCTGTTCAAGTCAGATTGCAGAACAAATTTTCCAATCAAAGCTAGGTGTACTTCCTTTAAGCCCTGCTTCTGAATCTGCCATTTGTGAATTTATTTGATAAATGTTTAGAAACAATTAAGTCAAATGGTTATTTATTTTAGGGGATCTTACATATATTTCTTATGTCTGAGGTTCCCATACTTTCATTTAATATCATATGTCAGTGCCCCACTCTAAAAATTTCAATAAATTTAGTTTTGGGCTGACTGCTTTAAGTCAAAACATGATTTGACCTGTTTAAAAGAAATTGCATTTAAATATTGAATATACCAAATATTTTTTTTTATAGTCCTCATTGTGACTTTAGGGGACCTTTAATATTTTCTCTGTCCTATATCTGGCTTTCCCATACATTTTTAAATCAATATGACAGTACTAGACTTAAAGGTTGAAATAAGTTTAGTTTTGACTGACTTTTGAAGTCAGCTTGTTTGAGTCAGTTTGCACAACAGTATTTACCTCAATGAAATATTAAAATAATAAATGTTTTGCTCTTGTGGATGAGAATAGATCCCTTTTTTTTTCCTTGGAAGATTTGAAGTATTGTCATGGTACTAGTAAATGTATCCAATATTGTATTTTATAAATCTTTTGATATTGACAGAAAATTGTATGATCCATTTTTTCTGCTTTGGTTTTTGTTTGTATTTTGAAATGATTGAATTTGATGAGAAAAAAATATTATGTTAAGATTCTGGAAAGAAGAAGGTATGATGAGCCCACTTTTTAAACTCTTTGATTCGAAACTAGTAATCACTATATTTTATGGAGATTGATAACAAAGTGGTAGTAATGACTGCTTCAAGTCAGAACAAAAATGACCTCTCTAAGTCAAAATGCATTAAAAAGGGACATAAATCTTATTAGAATATGAAAATATTAAGTCACAATATTTTATGCAAAAGCTGACCTGTGGAAGTCATTTTATGATAAATTAAAGTCTGACATAAACTGACCTGTACAAGTCATATTCTGTTGAGTGCAAGAAGGGAGACAACACTTACATCAAATTATATCTGACCTATGGAAGTCATTTTATTCTGACTTGTTTATGTCAGAGCTCTGACTGCTATATGACATGTACAACAATCTAATTGAAATTAAATCTCTCACTCGCTATTTTTTTTATTCTTTGTCGCTGCGTGGGCAGCGACCAAGAATAAAAAAAATAGCGAGTGAGAGATTTAATTTCAATTAGATTGCATGTACAGCAAACTACAATATATATATATGTATAGCAATTGCAAAATTTCTTCTGAACTAACTAATTCAGTAAAGTGAATGAGTTCCAGCTGGCAAAAACATGTAGTACATGTCATGTATGCACTGGAAGTTGGTATCCCTGAGATTAATAAAATAGTTTTTGTACATGTACACAAAATATATATTTATTGTGAAAGAAATGAAGCTTTTCTGCAGAATAGTATCCTCTTGGTCAAAGTACATGTATATGTATTTATAATAAACATTAATAAGTAATGCAACATATTAGTATGCATGATCACATGAATGAGAAATCATATATTTTTTTTTTCAGGGGAACATTTTGTATATAAAATCCAGAGAATGAATCAATTGCAATTGGACATATCTTATTTACTAGAAAGTGTTTCCTGGCATGCCTGAGGAACAAGCCTGTGTGTTTAAGGTATAAAGACTTAACAATTAACATATATATCTAAATAGATATACATGCCCCTTGGAAACAATCATTATATGGAAAACTGCCTTACACATGTTACAAGTGCACTAATGTGTACAATTCTTACCAGATTTTTGTCGAGCCTGCAACTTTTGTCGCAGAAAGCTGGACATAGTGATAGTGATACAGTGCCCTGGTGTTGGCAGCGGCAGCTAACTCTCAAAAGCTTCATATTTTAGAGGGTTGAAGACTTGGATGCATCATACTTTGTATATAGATGCCTCATGTTATGAAGTTTCCATCAGTCACATGTCCAATGTCTTTGACCTCATTTTCTTGTATATATATTCAGTGTATGGAAGGACTGTAAAGTGTACATGTCCAACTGGCAGGTGTCATGTGACCTTGACCTAATTTTTATGGTTCAGCTGTAATAGTTAAGTTTTTGTGTTTTGGTCTGTTTTTCTTATACTGTATGCAATAGGTCTACTATAATTGGTGTATGGAATGATGATAAGGTGTACATGTCTAGCTGGTAGGTGTCATCTGACCTTGACCTCATTTTTATGGTTCAGTGGTCAAAGGTAAATTTTTAAGTTTTGGTCTTTTTAAAAACTATATGGTCAACTTTTTTATAGCTTTTTGTTCGGTGTGAGCCAAGGCTCCGTGTTGATGGCTGTACATTGACCTATAATGGTTTACTTTTATAAATTGTTATTTGGATGGAGAGTTGTCTCATTGGCACTCACACCACATACTCCTATATCTAATAATTATTTGGTGTATGGAAATATTGTATGAACTATATGTTAGTCACACAGGTTTTATTTGACCTTGACCTCAATTGGTAAATGTTAAGTTTATGTCATTGTGACAGTTATATTTAGGACCATCAACATAATATCAATGATTAGTAAAGAAGTAGAGACATTTCAGTGTGTGCACTCTTGTTATGAAATTTATGTTAAGTTTTATGTCATCAATATTTTAGACAAGTTTGAAAATCATTGCAGAACAAATATTTTTAAAAGAATTGTTTCCTTGAATGTCCCAAATATAAAAAAAGAAGATGTGGTATGATTGCCAATGAGACAACTCTCCACAAGAGACCAAATGACAAAGAAATTAACAACTATCATCTGACATGATCATGACTATAGTTAATCGTACAACCTTCAACAATGAGCAAAGCCCATACCATACAGTCAGCTATAAAAGGCCGTGAAATGACAAATGTAAAACATTTCAAACAAGAAAACAAACCACCTAATTTAAGTACAAAAAATTAACGAAAAAAAATAATATGTAACACATCAACAAACATTAACAACTGAATAACAGGCTCCTGACAGGCACATTTGTACAGAATGTGTGGGGGTGGGGTTCAACATGTAAGTGAGATCCAAACCCTCCCTCTAACTTGGGACAGTGGTGTGAAAGTACAACATAAGAATAAACTATAAAAATCAGTTGAAAAAGGCTTAACTCATCAAATGATACAAATAGAAATACAACACAGAGTAGACATGGCTGGGTACTTGTTTATTTATCCCAACAACAAAAAGACAGCTAAGTGCAGATCTGAGAGTACTCACAGCTACTGGCAGCTAGTTTAAAGCCACTATCATCTAATAAAAAAATCTCGATCTTGGACTAAATTATCAATCAGTACACATCCAACATCCAATGGATTTAGTGTAAAGAAGTCATTTAAACAGTCAGAGGAAAACATGACTGTATAATGCCAAGATACAGGTTTAGACAGATTATAGATCTTTGAATCTGTATATGTATATTATAACAGTAATATTTAGTTTGCTTTTAATTTTCTGATAACAAAATCAATATTAATACCAGGAAAAACAATATTCAATGATCAAAATTGGTTTCCAATCTCTAACTTTAGTTTTGAATAACTTGACCAAATGTTATAAAAACATATACAAAATGCTTAATAGCACAAAACGTGTGTCAAGATTGAATTTTGGTGGCGTCATTTTAATCGTTTTAGAGCTATGCCCCTTTACAAATGGAAAAACTGCTGAATTTTCAGTTTTCTGTTTTTTAACTTAAGTTAGCCTCAACCAAAAGTAATGAAACTTATACACAATTCTTATTACCGCAAAAAAAAAGAGCAAGATTGAATTTGGGTGGTGTCACTTTTAATAAAAATGTTTTCTGATTTTTTTTACATAAATTAGACTGTTGTTTTACCCTTTTGAATGGTTTTACACTAGTCATTTTTGGGGCCCTTTATAGCCTACTGTTCTGTGGGAGCTAAGGCTCTATGTTGAAACCCATACTTTGACCAATAATGTTTTTTTCTTTTTCAAATTGTGACTTGGAGTGAGAGTTGTCTCATTTGCACTCATACCACATCTTCTTGTAATATATCTTTTATCTTTCCCTTTAAAATAAAATGGAAAAATTGCTGAGTTTTTCCTTTTAGTTCACTACCTTGAGTTTGCCTTCGCAAAATGGTATGAAACTTATACACCATACTTTTTACCACAAAACTCTGATCAAGTACAAATTTGGGGAGCATCACATTTACATGTTCTTCAGTTATGTCCCTTTATAACTTTATATGATATTTGTGTCACATGAACACATTCACCATTCATTGAGTTATTGCCTTTGTGTTTAATAGGTAAGATATGTGCAACATGGGGGACATTTGAACTCATTTTATTGAGTTATTGCCCTTGTATTTAATAGATAAGATATGTGCAATTCTGTTCTTTTATTGATTTTCAATTTTGCTTTAGTTCAGTTATGCAAAGATACTACAGTGTAATACTATATGTTGGAATTCATATCAAGAACAGATAATACACCTATAAGTAGATACTGTTGTGAATTTTTAGCTCACCTGGCCCGAAGGGCCAAGTGAGCTTTTCCCATCACTTGGCGTCCGTCGTCGTTGTCCATTGTCGTCGTCCATCGTCGTTAGCTTTTACAAAAATCTTCTCCTCTGAAACTACTGGTCCAAATTAATCCAAACTTGGCCACAATCATTATTGGGGTATCTAGTTTAAAAATGTGTGGCATGACCCGGTCAACCAACCAAGATGGCCGCCACGGCTAAAAATAGAACATAGGGGTAAAATGTAGTTTTTGGCTTATAACTCAAAAACCAAAGCATTTAGAGCAAATCTGACATGGGGTATAATTGTTTATCAGGTCAAGATCTATCTGCCCTGAAATTTTCAGATGAATCTGACAACCCTTTGTTGGGTTGCTGCCCCTGAATCGGTAATTTTAAGGAAATTTTGCTGTTTTTGGTTATTACATGTATCTTGAATATTTTTATAGATAGAGATAAACTGTAAACAGCAATAATGTTCAGCGAAGTAAGATTTACAAATAAGTCAACATGACCGAAATGGTCAGTTGACCCCTTTACGAGTTATTGCCCTTTATAGTCAATTTATAACCATTTTTCGTAAATCTTAGTTATCTTTTACAAAAGTCTTCTTCTCTGAAACTACTGGTCCAAATTAATCCAAACTTGGCAACAATCATCTTTAGGGTATCTAGTTTAAAAAATGTGTCCGGTGACCTGGCCATCAAATCAAGATGGCCACCACAGCTAAAAATAGAACATAGGGGTAAAATGCAGTTTTTGACTTATAACTCAAAAACCAAAGCATTAAGAGCAAATCTGACATGGGGTATAAATGTTTATCAGATCAAGATCTATTTGCCCTGTAATTTTCAGATGAATCTGACAACCCTTTGTTGGGTTGCTGCCCCTGAATCGGTAATTTTAAGGACATTTTGCTGTTTTTGGTTGTTATCTTGAATATTATTATAGATAAAGATAAACTGTACACAGCAATCATGTTCAGCAAAGTAAGATTTACAAATAAGTCAACATGACCGAAATGGTCAATTGACCCCCTAAGGAGTTATTGTCCTTTATAGTCAATTTTTATAAAAATTTTATAAAATTTGTAAATTTTTATTAACATTTCCACTGAAACTACTGGGCCAAGTTCATTATAGATAGAGATAATTGTAAGCAGCAAGACTGTTTAGTAAAGTAAGATTTACAAACACATCACTATCACCAAAACACAACTTTGTCATGAATCCATCTGCTTCCTTTGTTTAATATTCACATAGACCAAGGTGAGCGACACAGGCTCTTTAGAGCCTCTAGTTTTTAAAGCTGAAATTATCAATAAACAAACTCATAAATGCCATGTAAATTAATATTTTATTTCAATCTATATTTACAGATAAGAAAACAACTTCAGCATGCAAGAAAGAAGATACATAGTTTGGAATCAAATATTTGACATTAATTCAATTCATTTTTGTTGCTTATACAATTCTATTTATTTGAAAATTAAAGTTGACTAAAACATAACTGAAATATTTGTCATCTGTGAATATTTGTGAGGGGAGAGAAACATTTATTTTGGAAGGTATATGGCTTTGAAAACAGATATTACAACTAAAGTCATGGAAGTGTTCATATCGATAAAGATCAATACTAGTTTAAATGCATGAACCACTGTATCAGGTTGGGGTGAAGGTTGGTGCCAGATAAAACGTTTAAACCCAGTGCATTTGTTTGCACCTTCCCTATGTCAAGAACCTGATGTTCAGTGGGCTTATTATGTGTTTAATAATTGTTTCTCAATTTTTATATACATGTATCTTAGACCATTGGTTTTCCTGTCTGAAAGAGGTTAGACTGGAAATTTTTGAGGCCCTTTATTGCCTGCTGACTGTTTGGTGTGAGGTTAGGCTCTGTTGAAGGCTGTACTTTGACCTTTAATGGTTTACCTTTACCAATTGTGCCATTTAAAAATGAGGGTTTAGTGAAAAGGGAGAGACATTTTGCCTTGCAAAAGGCCACCTACGAAATTCCTTATGTTGCAATGGTTCTTAACATGCAGAGGGTGTCACTGTCTCTACACAAGTAATCGAATTAAAAATCCCATTCTGTCTGCCTGCTTGTACATCCTGCACAGTCAAACAGATGGCTCACTTTGGCGATGGTTTAACTGCTGGTACAAAGAAGACCAAGAGTAACCATACTTCTATTCTCAAAGTCACTAATGGAGGTTCAATAGGATATGATCATGATCTAGGACCAATGTTTTCTAGAGATGTTAACTTTGAATGGATTATTTGTAGAGCAACATCCAATTATCTCTTTAGCAAAGTATACAAAATTCAATCCTCCATGACATGTTTTGACCCAGAACATCAGAGGAACTTTGAGTTCTAGTTTTACCTTAAAAAAAACATTAATCTGGAAGCATTGTTGATCTCAGAAGAAGTGAAAAATCATCAATTTTATTTTAAAAAAATTACAATGTCATAAAAAAAAGTTTTTGCCATTATTCACGGAAATTACCTTAAATTATCTTCTGTCAGTTAGATGTCTTCTTACAAAAACCATTTTGCATATAAAAACGTTAAATAACAGGCTATTATTTGAACTTGGAATTATTTTTAATTATGGAATTTGCATAATTTCTTGTGTTTAAAATTTCTAACAAATTCCAGGTTTATTTGGTATTACAATCTTTTGAGCGGTGAATAACACTTTCCATAAAATGTATTTTGGTTAGATAGTGTTGTGCGCGGCACAGTACATTCTATTGAAAATAAACTATTTTCTTTGTAATAGAAAGTGTTGTGCACAGCACAGAACATTTCAGTACAGAATAAACATGGAATTTATAAAAAAAATTCAACAACAAAACAAGCAAATTCCATAGTTTTTTATGTGTTTAGAATATATTTTATGGGCCACTGGTATTTTTTTGTTTCAATGTCTTCAAGACACCAACATTTTTTTTCAAGACGTCTTGGATGAGAGGATACAATTTTTGAAGTTTCAAAATTGTCTTCAAGATACATGTCTTAAGATATATATTCCATGTCTCAAGACACATCTTCAATGGTTTCATGTCTTAAGACGTATGCTCTATGTCTCAAGACATAAGGTGTATGTCTCAAGACTGTCTCGAGACGTCTTAAGACAATGAGGTTCATTTGCTATGATATTGTCTTTGCTTTCCGAAACGATGTACAGAAACGAAATTCATATTTTCAACGATTCCGAGTTTTTTGCGGATAAAATCCCTTACAACGTACTAAAAATATTAGGCAATACATTGTGTGACGTCATAATTACCGATAAACAGAATAATAGGTAGTTTCGTTTTTGATACTGACTAGTATATCATGTGGAATATCTTAACTCGCTCTAACGGGCTCGTCTAGATATTCCACATAATATAGTCAGTATCAAAAACGAAACTACCTATTATTCTATATGTCTCTAGTTTTTATACCAAGATTTCACGAGATTCCCCTTCGAACTCAAAAATCTAAACAGTTTGGCTCTTTGAATTCGTCTCATCTAATTATAATATTTCATGGTAACTTAACGTATATTTTACCCTATTAATTATCGTATATGAACGAGTACACAATTTAACGGTACAAATTTAATTTATTTTAAATGACATCTTCTTTATTTTCTTCCTTTTATTTGATTTAAAATATGTGTGAAACCTAATGTAGCAAATACTACTTTTTTTGTACAGTATATTCTTGTTAAAAAACAATTGCATCATTATACGGCAACTAGAAAATTGCATTTGGATTACGATAAGACATCTTTCTCGTTTGAATGGTTTTACACTAGTAATTTTGGGGCCCTTTATAGCTTATTGTTCGGTGTGAGCCAAGGCTCCGTGTTGAAGGCCGTACATTGACCTATAAAGGTTTACTTTTATAAATTGTTATTTGGATGGAGAGTTGTCTCATTGGCACTCGCATCACATCTTCCTATATGATCTATTTACTCAGATGGACTCGCATATATTTCACTGAACCTTCGGTTGAAAGTTGTCTCGTTGACAATCATGCCACATCTCCTTGTAATGTATTTATTTTGGTGTAGTGTTACTTCACTTCGTAGAGAGGTTATGCTGGTCTTTAAAGTTTTCATTTCTTGAAGCATAGTTGATATGTCAACCTTGATTTCAATTTAAAATTTCAAATTGTATACTGCACATATAAACTACGAAATATAGTTAAAAAGATATTAAAGTACATACCCTCCAAGTGACGGATTCAGTTGGAGGGGGACTTTGCAGAGATCGTATGTCCCTTTATTGAAAAATATATATATTTTTTGGCATGTAATTCAGAAGGTTTTTTTTTTTACTCGCTATATTCATTCAGGGGTTGGTGGATACACAAAAGTGAAGTCTGTGACCATATTGAATATTTTACATTAGTAAAACATAAATTAATGTACGATTATTATTAGATCTACTTAGTACTAAATAGTTTTTTTTTTAAAGAAAATCTGTGCCTTTAAAGTTGCGAATTTAAGAACGTTTTTCTCCAATGTTACTGTGCTTTCTGTACAAATGATCACCTATTTTGAAAGAATTCGTTCAGTAATATTTCTCACGGAGAATAAAAAACGGTAAATTTATCAATTTTTTTACAATGTGTTATAAATTTAATATAGTAGTTCAACAAGCCAAAAGTGTATGCCAAATTTCACCAAATTTTTAACATAACCTTTTTCTGATTTTTAATTATCATTATTTTTTACTGAATGATTGATGAAGACGATATTTTCTTGACTGAGGTTGACCGTAAACTGCGTTTCATACTGAATATAGGTACACAAACTTAAAACTCAATTTATTTTTTGTTGAATCATTAAAATAAAATTTGAGATCGTTTTTCAAATCTCCTTATCATACTAGACATGTGTTTTAAAAATCTTTGGGATATCTTTTACCGTTTGGTTTTAAATAGGAATTAAAAATTGTATTTTCCCATAGAATTTGAGGTTAAATCCCGAGAATTTCACCTCCTAGAAATTTCAAGTGCCAGGATGTTCGAAAATACATGTATAGTACATGAACAAGTCTGATGTCAAAGGGATGCACTTGATTGCTGAAACGTTCATTAAGCCGTTAGATGTTGTCAAAGTAAAAAAGGCAGTGTCGGTACAAGGATGATATATGGTTGTTTCTACTTCTACTTAGACCCCAAAAATTAAGTATTTTTCTATATTTTTTAGGGCGAAATTACCTGTTTAATGTTATCATTTAGTTTGTATTTGTCCTGGGTTCCTGTTTTTAAAAATAGTTTCTTCCCTTGCATCTTTATTCACGAAGGGTACCATGAGAGTAAAAATGCAGCAGTTTACTGTGCAAGACTGCAAAGGTGCATCATTTTATGTCGTTAAAATAATGTGTAACATACATGCATGTTTCATTAGATGTATAATTGAAAAATTTATTAAAGGGAAACTTCGCAAAAAAATATAAATTGATAGTATGTCCATAATTTCTGTATAAAAATGCTCAAATTCATAGATATTTATTTCTGCTAGATAAGAGATCACCATCGATTTTAAATTTAGAGTGTCAATTCCCTGCGTGCCGCCATTTTGTCATCTCCTCAGTTTCGAGACCACCATATGTCTCGTATAACATATATAAGGACTAAAACTATAGTAACCTGATGTAGATGTAATGCACTGGCTACGGTTACATGGAAATGTAACAATAATAAAAATATTATTGTTACGGTGCAGTCCGGTGTATCCGCTCACCTAAGACTTATGACTTCACTTCATTCAACTGATAAAACCAATAAATGAATAATATTATGTGAGCACATTCATAACATACTTTTATTTCATAAAATCTTCTGTTTGTATGGTTTCACCCTCAAGATTTTGTGTAATATGTGTCCAAAATTAGGGAAACCCTGTTCTGAGAGTTCCTCCAATGTCCGGTGATTTCGCGCATGCCTTCCAAAAATAGCTTATTTTAAATAAAGAAAAGATTTTATACTACGAAATATAGCTGAGTTTGAACCAAAAACACTGCCAAGGATGCAGAGCAAAAATCATTTCAATCTGATATAAGTTTGACTTAAGGTAGATTCATGGTATACCGCCATCTTGGATTGAACAATCACAGTAAAAAATCGGTCTAGTTATTTGCCTAAATCTGCAAATTTGGAGACAGATTTGCAATTTGATGGTTAGACTGTTTAATAATATAAAGAAAACTTGACAATTTATTGTATAATTTAAAATAATTAAACAAATATCATTTTAGTTTGCTTTTTGAATCATTTTTTTCAAATGAGCCATTTAAGGGAAGATAACTCTTTTAGTAAAAAATTTATACTGGACAGATAGGGAATTTTTTTCTTTTTACTTGTAGCAAGAAAACAAGTTCGGTGACACCATTTTTTCTTTTTATTTTCTTAAAACATATTACAAAACCTTTCTTTTCACAATTTATTTCAAAATTCTATCTCATCGATTATTTTTTATGCACACAATTGTGTTTTTCCATTAACAATCTAACCAAATTTAGGCAATTTTCAACGACTCATAGCTTGAAAAATAACACGGTGACCCCTACTTTTTATTATATTTTTGAAAAGAGCATATTAAAATCTTCATTCTGGCTAAGTATAAGAAAATTCTGTCTCAAAAAAGATTTACTTATGATCTACCTTAAATAAAACAAATTTTATCTGATGATGTATTTTTTTTTAACGGAAATTGGCCAAATATGGCAAATTACGGGATTGCAGTTATTAATTAACTCTTGAACTTATCAATTTTATTCTTTTTTATCCCTTCAGATGGCTAAAACAATAACAAGAACGATTGTGTTTGTGATACTGTGTTGATATGACAAAATAAGCTAATGCGCGATATCACGGGCCGCGCAGACACCGGGGACTCCACTGTACATTGGAGACTAAATGCCGGAATGCATGGTTATGTAAGGACCTGTTTAATTACGAATGTAACAATAATTATTGAGGCTACGGTTACATTGCGTTATTGTTACGGTGCAGTCCGGTGTATCCGCGCACCTAAGACTTATGACTTCACTTCATTCAACTGATAAGACCAATAATTGGATAATTTTGGGTGAACACATTCATAACATACTTTTATTTCATAAAATCTTCTGTTTGTAAGGTTTCATCCTCTAGATTTTGTGTAATGTTTGTCCAAAATTAGGGAAACCCCTGTTCTGAGAGTTCCTCCAATGTCCGGTGATTTCGCGCATGCCTTTCAAAAATAGCTTATGTGGAATAAAGGAAAGATTTTTTACTACTAAATATAGCTGAGATTGTACCAAACACACTTCCAATGATGCAGACCAAACATTATTTCAATCTGATATCAATTTGACTTAAATAAAACAAATTTTATCTGATGATGTAATTTTTTTAATGGAAATTGGCCAAATATGGTAAATCACAGGATTGCAGTTATTAATTAATTCTTGAACTTATCAATTTTATTCTTTTTTATCCCTTCGGAAGGCTAAAACAATAACAAGAACGATTTTGTACATTGTATGTGTTACTGTGTTGATATGACGAATTTAGCTAATGCGCAATATCCTGGGCCGCGCGGACACCGGGGACTCCACTGTACATGAAAAAAAGCAATGTACGATGGGACTAGTAATATGTACTAAATAATAAAAGTTGAGGACATTTATTTCATACATTTATAACATACAATTTATTTACTGTAATTTTTTATTTACAATGACAATTTCTACAAATCCAGTAAGTTGTTTTTAAAGTCCGACACATTTTTGATGAACGAAATTACGTCCTCCACGGATACGTGTACATACAGAATTTCTTAGTATTTAAGTAACAGTTAGCAAACTTTGCTTTTGATTCTCAATTTGCGTCAAGTTATAAAGCTGTATGAAATGTATGTCTTGATATTGTTTCAGTTTCCTTTAAAACGCATCCCAAGTTTTATATTTTCACCATAAACAAAATTGGTCCAAAGTATAATGACAGTAATAAGAGTAGGTGTGCAGTTAAATTCTTTAAAAAAGTGAAACCATGGAACTATATTTTTCGCCTTTGACATTCAGACTCCTAATCTTGAGTAGAATCTTTGAGAACATCAAAACCATTAGGCCACGATTTTTTAATTTGTTGGTTTACGGATCCGCCGACCCGATTTTGCTGATTTCCAGAATAAAAATAAAATCACTTTTTCATGCTTTTTTATTTCCGCCAACCCTAACAAGTGCATTATCCCTGAAAAATAATTAAAATATTCTGTTTTTTTATGAAATGAAATGCATTTATCACTAACGAAATTGATAACACTTTATGTAGGGAAAAAATAAAACTTCCAGTTTACGTTTCTAAAAATAATCAATTATAACTGACCTTGAAATGTCGTTTGCGCAAATAATTTTGCGAAACAAAACCTGTGTTTAAAACCAATTACACAATAAGTTCTTTTCCCGTATTTGTCATCAGTCCGTAAGATGCATCATCTGATAGAAATAGAGTTGTCCAAATATGGACAGGTGGAAGACGTCAAGTTAAAGTATTGTATTAAATAATCATTTGGAATTTTCTTGTTTCATAGATAATAAAAAAATATCGTCCATTTGGATAAAAAATGGGAATGCATGACAACAGATTAACCCGATATTCTCGTTTTTCCAGTTGACGAGTCTTACGTTTTTTGACACGTGTGTTGAAACTTATTTTCGTACGACGTTTTTACATTTTTTTTCTTTATCAGTTTTCGTGCTTGAAGATCATAATCCACCAAGTTTTCTGGAATTGATTAAGAGCTACGCGAATCTGTTTTTAATGTTTGTGAAATGACGATTTAATTTTGTCTTTGTCCGTCCGTCATTGAACATATTTTTCTGTCTTGAAAAATATTTTTTTTCTTTTTTTTCCCTACCGACCGACCCGACTTTTTCATGGGTAAAATCCGTAAACCAACAAATTAAAAAACCCTGGCCTTAGTACGTAGTAAAACTATTCAAGTTGTACACCATTTGTTGAAATAAATATTTTATTATTTATCAGTATTAAATTACAAGTATTGTTTAGTACATATGAAAGAATGAAGCAATACAACTATAGAAGATTTAAGTTTAATCAATCTAGCGTACATTGCTCAGTGTTTTTCATGTAACAATAACGTAATGTAACCGTAGCCTCAGTAATTATTGTTACATTTGTAATTAATCGGTTCCTCACCCAACTTTGCATTCTGGCAATTAGTCTCCAATGTAACAATAATATTTTTATTATTATTACATTTCCATGTAACCGTAGCCAGTGCCTAGTTGTAATTGCATGTCGATATCTTGTCAATCATACGGTTGTTTTATCCAACTCTTCTTTTTTTTTAAAACATCGTTGATCAAATAACTAAAGTATTATATGTTGTGAGACGAAGACTATTTTAATAAGGACATTCCCGATTATCATGATTATGTATAAATTTTGTTGATGTTTTTCACACTTGAAAGGAATAGCTGTTCTTTATTTTTTCGATTCCATTCCAAGAAGATCCTTAAATTTCCTGTCAATTTTTTAAACATCTTTTTTTCAAATAGCTTTAGCATTTGTGCGTTTTGAGATTAAAATATTTTGATGAGAACATTTATTCCTGAATATATGCAAAAAAAGATCGCTTTGGATGGACTAAATTATATAATTGCAATTGGTAATGATCAGTTATCAATGGTTATAAATATTAAAGGTTACCGATTAATTTAAATATAAAATAGTGCAATTTTTAGTTCATACACTCGTGTTTAGAAGGCTATTATTATTTATAAATTTCATCAATTAAATTAATTAAGTATTTCATCGTTACAAAAGTAATCAGAAGTCATAATTCAAAAGTGAGCTTATGCACTCCCGTTCATTATTCATAAAACATGTTGTTCACACCTGGAATGGTGAACCGTGACGGCTAGAATTGACTGATTGAAGATCAAAAGGTGACATAATGCTAATCTTTTAATTACCTCAAGTTAAACCACCATTCAACATTCACTAAGTGTCACATAACAATACACATTGTACAATGTATTTCCAGACTACAAGTCAGTTTCATATATAGATATAGGAAGATGTGGTGTGAGTGCCAATGAGACAACTCTCCATACAAATAACAATTTAAAAAGTAAACCATTATAGGTTAAAGTACGGCCTTCAACACGGAGCCTTAGCTCACACCGAACAACAAGCTATAAAGGGCCCCAAAATTACTAGTGTAAAACCATTCAAACGGGAAAACCAACGGTCTAATCTATATTAACAAAACGAGAAACGAGAAACACGTATATATTACATAAACAAACGACAACTACTGTACATGTTTGTTTAAAGTATTTGTAGAAAAAAAATCTTAAAATTTTCTATTGTATGATTTAGTTTAATTACTAAAATTTGTATCAAAAATCCACACATAAATCCTACAATCTAATTTTAAAAGGTGTATGGCTATCACTTGTTTTTAGTTGGTTGATAGCTACACCAAAAGTCGTCGATGCGCTTTAAATCGTGTTATTATATGGTAAACGAACAAGACTTAATTGAGATTTATTTCACTACCGTCATGCAAAAAGACTAAAACTAGATCACATAAGTCAGGAAGTTTGAAGAAATAAAATTAATAATTCCCTATTTTCTTCTTTATTAGTTTTCATATCAAAATAAAACTTGGTGAATATGTTTTTTATGATATTATGAACATAATAAGATGATAAGTGAAAAATCGTGAAGTTTCCCTTTAAACATGTTAAAACTTTAAAGTTATTTATTCAAACAACCCTCTGCATAAGTAAATCAAAACAAACAGCACTTTAAGAACAACATATTAAAAGATGCAATCTTGATGATGTCATACAAGAATATTTTGAAACATTTTTTGATCGGTGGTACAATATTTTGTCTGACTCTCCTTTGAACCCATTTTCAAAAAAAATTTTGAGTCATTAAGAATAGGTTTTGATAAAATGTTAAGTTTGTTTTACGTAGCCAATTATATGGTTTGCAAGAGAATAAACTTCTATATTCATTCTGTAAAATAATAGATTATTTGTCAATTTTCCAGGTTGTACTGAAAAATGTCTCTAAAAATTGGCTTTCAAAGGTTGTAAAAATTACCACCAGTAACACACGTCTCAGATAGCAATTTATATTGGTCTGCATTTTTTCACCCTTTCAAATAAACCCAACATCAAGTAAATCTCTGATAAGTTAGTTTACTTTTCTCTTTATTTCATTGGTAACAGGAACGTACATTTATGATATATCACTATATAAAAGTCTATCCTGTTACCTTTTTGTCTATCCTGTAACCGATATCAGTATTGCACCTGCAAATGCTTAATTGGGAAGATTAAGACGTTATAACCTAAAGATGAGTTCAAACAACAAAATATTTCATTCGTTTTGCACCTATATGTTAAGATAAAAAATTTAACGACGTTTTTGTCTACAATTGTCTATCCTGTTACTGTTACATTTTAAGATTTTATGATGTATTTAAATGAGTAGTTATTGTTGCAAACTCCATTAGTAATTTGAATTGAGATCAGTTTTAGAATAAGGGAAAGGGGGATGTGAAAAAAAATTGGGGTGGGGGGTCAATTTTTCTCATTTCAGATTTCATAAATAAAAAGAAAATTTCTTCAAACATTTTTTTTGAGAGGATTAATATTCAACAGCATAGTGAATTGCTCAAAGGCAAAAAACAAATTTTAAGTTTATTAGACCACATTCATTCTGTGTTGGAAACCTATGCTGTGTCAACTTTTTAATCTCAATGAGTCAATCCAAATTTAGAGCTGAATCCAGCTTGAATGTTGTGTCCATACTTGCCCCAACCGTTAAGTGTTCAACCTCTGTGGTCGTATAAAGCTGCGCCCTGTGGAGCATCTGGTTAGTCTTGATATGCTTAAGTTAACATTGTAAGAAACATCACTAGAATTTTGTTTACCTTCTTTAACATGTTTAAAATAAGT
Source organism: Mytilus edulis (assembly GCF_963676685.1). NCBI lineage: Eukaryota > Metazoa > Mollusca > Bivalvia > Mytilida > Mytilidae > Mytilus > Mytilus edulis. The sequence goes on from NC_092345.1 coordinate 11,452,148, forward strand.
TATAGACAATGTCACAATGATCATGATGATAGATGATTTACAACTTAAATTGGTTTTTTTCCCACACCTTTTTCTTGCAAATTAGTTATTGGTAGAAATTTAGGAGATTGTCAAAGGCTGTATTGTACAAGGTGTATGTTCAAGCGTACTAAATTATAATCCTGGTACCTTTGATAACTATTCAACCCATTTTTTGCCATGCTTTAAATTATTGTTTTTGATAAGAAATCGGTTTACCAGTTCTTTTTAAAAACCATGAATATAGAGAATGAAAACGGGAATTGTGAGCCTGTCAAAGAGATAAAAATGCGACCAAAGAACAGAAATACAATAGGTACATCATGTACATAGTCATTGATGGTAGATAGGGTGTCTTCCTCCATTTTGGATTTGGAAATACCAGAAAACAAGGTCTAGATCTTTAATAGAATGTGCAAAGTTTTAGAGTAGTAGGTAATTCATGTATAAGCACTTCCACTTCGATATAGAAAATAACCTGTTTTATCATATTTATGGTTGTATTTTACAAAAAACAAAAACTTTTTTTCCAACTTTGCCACATAAGGGGAGGCAACTCAAATACAAGGGCAGATAATTCAGATTAAGGTAATTTTACAATAGAATGTGTTAGGAATTTACCTATTTTATTATGTAACGGAAACGGGTCCGGTGACCCAATTGTTTCTTTTTCTTAACTGAACGCATACTATTAAAGCCATCTTTTCATATGTTATCTCAAAATTCTATGGTGTAGATTACACTTTTTTGCAGAAAATTGAGTTTTCCATGCATAATCTGTACAAAATTTGTCAATTTTGAACACTGTGTAGCGTGAAAATAACCCCGGTGACCCATTCTTTTTATTATATTTTTTTTAAAAGCATGATATAAACTACATTTTGGCAAATTATTAAAAAAATCTATGGATTATAATTAAGACACCCCATAGTACTGGACACTTTTATACCTACATTCATCCAACATAAGCTATTTCCATTTGCACGCCAAATCAATCTTGTTAGACCAATTTGCAGTATAAATTCAAGCATTCAGTATTTAGAATTAAAAAAAAAACAGTCCAAATAGTATCAGGAAAATAATATACTATAATATTATGAATATCCAAAATCTATCACCTGCAGCCATCATATAATTATGAGATCATGGAGATAAAGATACAAGATAAAATATTGTAAAATAAAAGATGAGATAAACTTATAACTTAAATGACTCACTTTTTTTTTCTCTCAACAGAAGCTCTCCAAGATGTTCTAAATGCTTTTCGACTACCAGAAAATGCACATCGACTGAATGAAGCCAAAGATACTGCGGGAAATGATATGCTAAGAATGATGCAGATTGTATTTCCATTGGCAACACAAATACAAATGGAAGTGATAGAAAAATATGGTTTCCCTGGGGATGGAGACGGTAAGACTTATAAATAAGGAAATATGTTATTAATGTAGAATTGTTCTATCCCTTGCATTGCCACCCACAGGAATCTGAGTTCTCCTAGGTGTCAAGTGTTAAACCAAACAAATAGAATCTAGTTTAAAATGCTTGTTAGTTTCTACAATTACATAATAATCATATTCAATGTACCGGTAGCCATGTTTTCTTGGGAAGGTTTTCCACAATATAGCCTTTATGTGCTGATGCTGCACAAAGCTATCACCGATCAATCTTGTGCAGGTTAGAAAATGTATTATGAGCCGTATGTTATATAATATATAATATAGTGTTGAATAAAATTTGAAAATACCCTACCTCTCCTTTATGTTTACGCAAGAATTAATGCTTATAAACATGTATCTGTAATGTGAAGTAAATTTTTACAATAATATAAAGCATGCAATATAATAAAATGAATAGTAGTTAAAAAAAAAAGAAGGTTTAAAACAAGGTATATATATATCATGTATATACCACAATAAGTTATATTACTTGTCATATAAAAAAAGAAGATATGGTATGGTTGCCAATGAGACAATTCTCCACAAGAGACCAAATGACACAGAAATTAACAACTATAGGTCACCATATGGCCTTCAACAATGAGCAAACCCCATACCGCATAGTAAGATATAAAAGGCCCCGAAATGACAATGTAAAACAATTCAAACGAGAATACTAACCTCCTAATTTATGTACAAAAAAATAAACAAAAAACAAATATGTAGCACATCAACAAACGAATTATAGGCTCCTGATTTGGGACAGGCACATAGATACAGAATGTGGCGGGGTTAAACATGGAAGCAGGATCCCAACCCTCCCCCTTACCTGGGACAGTGGTGTAACAGTACAACAGAAGAACGAACTATAAAAATCAGTTGAAAAAGGCTTTACTCATTAGATGGATACAAATAGAAATATATGTTTCATAAGAATTCATACTTATTTGACTGACATTATAAAAATCAAATGACTTTAAAATGTTTTTAATTGTTTCAGGTATTATTCGGTTTACACAGGCAGTGAAACTGTATGAAAAACAAGATCAAGATGTGACATTGTTAAACAGAGAACTAAAATCATTCCTCATTCCATCAATGGACATATTGCCTCCTGAAGGGGCCTCTTGATATAATCTTTGTTAGAATAAGTATTTAGTTGCTTGTATTTGTTAATCATGAACTGAAGCTGCTTCATTATTTACCATCTGTATTGTGTCCAGGAACAAATCATTTCTGTTAGACAATTACAAGTACAAAGATACATATTTGGATTTAAGTCAACTGTATTATAATCGGACGCAAGAGCTTAGTTTTTAAATTACAAATATTTATTATTTAACAAACCTTTGAGAGGCCAGAGTGATTGATGGTATGAATAAGTAACTGTGCAGTTAGTTACAATGTACAAATGTACTGAGTTACAAAGAATAGTCGAAGGAAGAAAGTTTGAATGTATATTAGACATAAGACACTTTTAACAGTAGTTTTATGTCAAGAATGATTATTTGACAGTTTGTGGTTCTTTAGTGAAGTCAAAGGAACTACTTGCTATATCAAGGTTGAGATGCATTCTATTTTTGCAGTTGAAATGTACTAGATAGCATAAATTTGGATAACTGAATTTTTCCATCCATAGGGCTCTTCAAATTACAACACATTTTTTTCTTAAATATATGGATTCAGACAAGAAATTAAAAAGCAGCCTTTCCTCAATTATTATTAACCTGTACAAATATGTAAGGACCAACTGGTAATAACCTCTATTTCAAGCAAACAAACAAAAATGATTGGTGGACCTTGCTTCTATTACAGATTCAACAGACAGGGGGTTATAGTAGTTAAAATACAAATTTTGCAAAGTGCAGGAATCTAAAATCTGTTCTAAAAATAACCATGATGTCATTGTTAAAGTCATCTTTAAGAATTGGAGTTATCTTCCTTTGTCCAGAATTGTAGTTGAATCAACTTCAACCAATGCTTTATACAATGCACATTTTCAATATTGAAGTTTACTTCCCAATGACAGTGACAGATTAAAGCAATCTTTACTCTTCATTGCTTACACGTGATTTGATTTGTGTTTCTTCTTTATATTTTTTATGCACAAGCCACAAAAATAGAGGGTGTCATGTTTCAAGTCTGTGTGATGTCAAAGAGTCTGTCTGTTGTCAGTCTATCTGTCCATCCTGTATCTGGTTAAAGTTTCTATTTTAGGTAAATTATTGTCACATCAACTTGAAATTTTAAACATGTGAACATAAATGACATTATAAGGTTATCTTTTAAATATATTTATATTTTTTTTTACAAAACTTTAGTTTTGATTCAGATTTTACAATTTAAAGGTTATCTTGTGAGTAGGGCATGGTGTCCTATGGCCACCACTTTTTTTTTAAGTCAAATGCATGCACATTATATAATTATTGTATACATATATGTATATTCATATTGTATTGGGGAGAACTCTGTGTGAGTATGATCTACTTGTGTCTAATCTATTTTGCTTTAATTCAGCAAATAAAATATGTTTAAGATAAACCAATTCTTGTTATAAATAACATGAGATGGTCCTTTAAAGATGATATGAAATGTTTAGAGTTTTCAAACAAATTTGATACTTATCATTATCTTGGTTTCAAAAATGGATAATTCATCTGAGATAATCGGTAAACCACTATCACCATGGAACTCTGAGATATTGGTATACCACTATCACCATGTTTTTCAATGGTAATCAGTAAACCACTATCACCATGTATCAGAGATAATTGGTTTACCAGGCTACTATCACCATATGTGTAAAAGATAATTGGGGAAAACACTATCACCATATATAAGCAAGATAATCGATAAAATATTATCACTATGGATCTCAAAGTTTATCCATATAACACTTTCACCATATCACCATATATCTCTAAGAAATTCTGTTGCCATTATCACCCTGTATCTCAAAGATAATAGGTAAAACACAATCAACTTGCACCTCAAAGATAATCCTTAAAACCGTATCACTAAGTATCTAAGATAATTGGTGAACATTATCCGTAAAACAGTATCACTTTTTTCTCCAAGATACATTTTTAAAAATTATAACCGATAGAGTTGATTTACTGGAAATGAGATAACACTGCATCAGACTATCCTTTTTTTTAAAGAGAATCTGTCAACACACATGTATATGCTCTGTCCTTTACTGGAGCGGTTCAATCAGATTTTGTTAACACACATGTACGTGCTGCTATTCTTTCACAGAGAGATTCTGTCAACAATCATGTGTCAGATGCTAGCCTACCCTTAATGATAGCCTGTCAACAAACTTTTTATTTCATTCCATTGATTATGTCAACACACATGTACGAACTGTTAACCTTCCCTTGGAGATATTCTGTCAACACAAATGTACATGCTCCTATCCTTTCCTTGGAGGGATTTTGTTAACACACATGTAAGTGCTGTTATCCTTTCCTTGGAGGGATTCTGTCAATACACATGTAAGTGCTGTTATCCCTTCATTGGAGGGATTCTGTCAATACACATGTACGTGCTGTTATCCTTTCCTTGGAGGGATTTTGTCAATACAGGTGTAATTGCTGTTATCCTTTCATTGGAGGGATTCTGTCAATACACATGTACGTGCAGTTATCCTTTCCTTGGAGGGATTCTATCAATACACATGCACTTGCTGTTATCCTTTTCCCTTGGTGGGATTCTGTCAACATACATGTAAGTGCTGTTATCCTTTCCTTTGAGGGATTCTATCAGCACACATGTACGTGCTGTTATCCTTGCCTTGGAGAGATTCTATCAATATACATGCACTTGCTGTTATCCTTCCCTTGGAGGGATTCTGTCAATACACATGTACGTGCTGTTATCCTTTCCTTGGAGGGATTCTGTCAATACAGATGTACGTGCTGTTATCCTTTCCTTTTGAGGGATTCTGTCAATACAGATGTAAGTGCTGTTATCCTTTCTTGGAGGGATTCTGTCAATACACATTTACTTGCAGTTATATTTTCCTTGGAGACAGACTTGGGGTAATTGTAATTGTAATCGTTAATCAACTGTAATTGATTACAATTTTTCTAGTAATCAGTGTAATCATTAATCAGCCAAAAATCTGATTACATGAAATTTAATTTAATCAATTACTTTTCAAAATATCCTTTAATCATGATTACTTTTTGATTACATTCTGATTACAATGAAAAAAATCTAAAATTGTGTTTTTGGTCATTAAATGAATCTCTTCGTTATTCATATTTGATAAATTTTTAACATACTAAAATGGTTTGGATACTTTAAGCATGTCTACTTCAGTAAGAAATAAACTGTTACAGTATTAAAAAGTCATCATTAGCCTAAGCAGAGACATATAATACAATTATATACCTTTTATCTTAGTAAAAGATATTGTACATACATGTACATGTATATTCATCGTTTTATAATGATCTTCATATTAATATTTGATAATAACTGTTATATATTCAAGTAATACTTTTCTTTAACCCTGAATTATAATCTTTTGTGATTTTTGTCAACTTTGAATTGACAGGTAGGAGACTAATTAAGGTTTGTTTTTATTGCAATTACCAATTGAGTCTAGCTGTAGGGAAATATATATGATATAAGATAAATCAGACATGAAAATTTATCTAATTAGCACCCACTAAATTAAAAGTTGGACAAATATGTTGTTTAAAAATTTTAGAAAATGTATTTGGACTGTACATGTAAAAAACAATGATTTTTAGTACTTACATATTGTTTACAATTTGATTGAACATTTCTATTAAAATTTAACATAGTTTTAACTGGTAACTTTATTTCATCCATATTTAAACTTCCATAAACTGCACCTTGTAATACATATAAATTATGAAAGAGGTCAGCAGACAAACAAAAGAACTCTTGATTATGATATATCTTTATTAAATTTAGAGATCATTGGTGATAAAATGTAATGTATATATATGTAGTGAAATTTGCTGTTTATTTGAATAGATGAAGTTTAATTTAATGTTATCATTTTATAATTGAACCAAATAAAATACTTTCTCAAAAATGCTATAGTTATATTGAACGTTTATTCATTCACATCATTCAAAATTTTTTGTTTTTAAATTCATTGTAAATAGATGTAATCATGATTACTTTGCCAATGTAATCATTAATTTAATCAGATACTTTCAGAAATGATGAAATCATTAATTTAATCAGATAATTTCAGAAATGATGTAATCTTTAATTTAATTTAATCGTACAAATGACAAAGTAATTGTAATTTAATCAATTACATTGAAAGTAATCGGACCCATCTCTGCTTGGAGGGATTCTGTCAATACAGATGTAAGTGCAGTTATCCTTTCCTTGGAGGGATTCTGTCGACACACATGTAAGTGCTGTTAACCTTTCCTTGAAGGAATTCTGTCGATACACATGTAAGTGCTGTTATCCTTTCCTTGGAGGGATTCTGTCAATACACATGTACGTGCTGTTATCCTTTCCTTGGAGGGATTCTGTCAATACATATGTACGTGCTGTTATCCTTTCCTTGGAGGGATTCTGTCAACACACATGTACGTGCCGTTATCCTTTCCTTGGAGGGATTCTATCAATACTCATGTACGTGCTGTTATCCTTTCCTTGGAGGAATTCTGTCAATACAGGTGTAAGTGCTGTTATCCTTTCATTGGAGGGATTCTGTCAACACACATGTGCGTGCAGTTATTCTTTCCTTGGAGGGATTCTATCAATACACATGCACTTGCTGTTATCCTTCCCTTGGAGAGATTCTGTCAACACACATGTAAGGGCTGTTGTCCTTTCCTTTGAGGGATTCTGGCAACACACATGTACGTGCTGTTACCCTTGCCTTGGAGAGGTTCTATCAATATACATGCACTTGCTGTTATCCTTCCCTTGGAGGGATTCTGTCAACATACATGTAAGTGCTGTTATCCTTTCCTTTGAGGGATTGTGTCAACACACATGTACGTGCTGTTATCCTTTCTTTAGATTCTGTCAATACACATGTACGTGCTGTTAACCTTTCCTTGGAGGGATTCTGTCGACACACATGTAAGTGCTGTTAACCTTTCCTTGAAGGAATTCTGTCGATACACATGTAAGTGCTGTTATCCTTTCCTTGGAGGGATTCTGTCAATACACATGTACGTGCTGTTATCCTTTCCTTGGAGGGATTCTGTCAATACATATGTACGTGCTGTTATCCTTTCCTTGGAGGGATTCTGTCAACACACATGTACGTGCCGTTATCCTTTCCTTGGAGGGATTCTATCAATACTCATGTACGTGCTGTTATCCTTTCCTTGGAGGAATTCTGTCAATACAGGTGTAAGTGCTGTTATCCTTTCATTGGAGGGATTCTGTCAACACACATGTGCGTGCAGTTATTCTTTCCTTGGAGGGATTCTATCAATACACATGCACTTGCTGTTATCCTTCCCTTGGAGAGATTCTGTCAACACACATGTAAGGGCTGTTGTCCTTTCCTTTGAGGGATTCTGGCAACACACATGTACGTGCTGTTACCCTTGCCTTGGAGAGGTTCTATCAATATACATGCACTTGCTGTTATCCTTCCCTTGGAGGGATTCTGTCAACATACATGTAAGTGCTGTTATCCTTTCCTTTGAGGGATTGTGTCAACACACATGTACGTGCTGTTATCCTTTCTTTAGATTCTGTCAATACACATGTACGTGCTGTTAACCTTTCCTTGGAGGGATTCTCTCAACACAGATGTAAGTGCTGTTATCCTTTCCTTTGGAGGGATTCTGTCAACATACATATACGTGCTGTTATCCTTTCCTTGGAGGGATTCTGTCAATACAGATGTAAGTGCTGTTATCCATTCTTGAAGGGATTCTGTCAATACACATTTACTTGCAGTTATATTTCCCTTGGAGGGATTCTGTCAATACAGATGTAAATGCAGTTATCCTTTCCTTGGAGGAATTCTGTCAACACACATGTAAGTGCTGTTATCCTTTCCTTTGAGGCATTCTGTCAACACACATGTAAGTTCTCTTATCCTTTCCTTGGAGGGATTCTGTCAATAAACATGTACGTGCTGTTATCCTTTTCTTGGAGGTATTCTGTCAATACAGATGTAAGTGCTGTTATCCTTTCCTTTTGAGGGATTCTGTCAACACACATGTACGTGCTGTTATCCTTTTCTTGGAGGGATTCTGTCAGCACACATATACGTGCCGTTATCCTTTCCTTTTGAGGGATTGTGTCAACACACATGTACGTGCTGTTATTCTTTCTTTGGAGGTATTCTGTCAATACAGATGTAAGTGCTGTTATCCTTTCCTTTGAGGGATTGTGTCAACACACATGTACGTGCTGTTATCCTTTCTTTGGATTCTGTCAATACACATGTACGTGCTGTTAACCTTTCCTTAGAGGGATTCTCTCAACACAGATGTAAGTGCTGTTATCCTTTCCTTTGGAGGGATTCTGTCAACATACACATACGTGCTGTTATCCTTTCCTTGGAGGGATTCTGTCAATACAGATGTAAGTGCTGTTATCCATTCTTGAAGGGATTCTGTCAATACACATTTACTTGCAGTTATATTTCCCTTGGAGGGATTCTGTCAATACAGATGTAAATGCAGTTATCCTTTCCTTGGAGGAATTCTGTCAACACACATGTAAGTGCTGTTATCCTTTCCTTTGAGGCATTCTGTCAACACACATGTAAGTTCTCTTATCCTTTTCTTGGAGGTATTCTGTCAATACAGATGTAAGTGCTGTTATCCTTTCCTTTTGAGGGATTCTGTCAACACACATGTACGTGCTGTTATCCTTTTCTTGGAGGGATTCTGTCAGCACACATATACGTGCCGTTATCCTTTCCTTTTGAGGGATTGTGTCAACACACATGTATGTGCTGTTATTCTTTCTTTGGAGGTATTCTGTCAATACAGATGTAAGTGCTGTTATCCTTTCATTTTGAGGGATTCTGTCAACACACATGTACGTGCTGTTATCCTTTCCTTTGAGGGATTCTGTCAAAACACATGTACGTGCTGTTATCCTTTCCTTTTGAGGGATTGTGTCAACACACATGTACGTGCTGTTATCCTTTCTTTGGAGGTATTCTGTCAACACAGATGTAAGTGCTGTTATCCTTTCCTTTGAGGGATTCTGTCAACACACATGTACGTGCTGTTATCCTTTCCTTGGAGGGATTCTGTCAATACAGATGTAAGTGCTGTTATCCATTCTTGAAGGGATTCTGTCAATACACATTTACTTGCAGTTATATTTCCCTTGGAGGGATTCTGTCAATACAGATGTAAATGCAGTTATCCTTTCCTTGGAGGAATTCTGTCAACACACATGTAAGTGCTGTTATCCTTTCCTTGGAGGGATTCTGTCAATACAGATGTAAGTGCTGTTATCCATTCTTGAAGGGATTCTGTCAATACACATTTACTTGCAGTTATATTTCCCTTGGAGGGATTCTGTCAATACAGATGTAAATGCAGTTATCCTTTCCTTGGAGGAATTCTGTCAACACACATGTAAGTGCTGTTATCCTTTCCTTTGAGGCATTCTGTCAACACACATGTAAGTTCTCTTATCCTTTCCTTGGAGGGATTCTGTCAATAAACATGTACGTGCTGTTATCCTTTTCTTGGAGGTATTCTGTCAATACAGATGTAAGTGCTGTTATCCTTTCCTTTTGAGGGATTCTGTCAACACACATGTACGTGCTGTTATCCTTTTCTTGGAGGGATTCTGTCAGCACACATATACGTGCCGTTATCCTTTCCTTTTGAGGGATTGTGTCAACACACATGTACGTGCTGTTATTCTTTCTTTGGAGGTATTCTGTCAATACAGATGTAAGTGCTGTTATCCTTTCCTTTGAGGGATTGTGTCAACACACATGTACGTGCTGTTATCCTTTCTTTGGATTCTGTCAATACACATGTACGTGCTGTTAACCTTTCCTTGGAGGGATTCTCTCAACACAGATGTAAGTGCTGTTATCCTTTCCTTTGGAGGGATTCTGTCAACATACACATACGTGCTGTTATCCTTTCCTTGGAGGGATTCTGTCAATACAGATGTAAGTGCTGTTATCCATTCTTGAAGGGATTCTGTCAATACACATTTACTTGCAGTTATATTTCCCTTGGAGGGATTCTGTCAATACAGATGTAAATGCAGTTATCCTTTCCTTGGAGGAATTCTGTCAACACACATGTAAGTGCTGTTATCCTTTCCTTTGAGGCATTCTGTCAACACACATGTAAGTTCTCTTATCCTTTTCTTGGAGGTATTCTGTCAATACAGATGTAAGTGCTGTTATCCTTTCCTTTTGAGGGATTCTGTCAACACACATGTACGTGCTGTTATCCTTTTCTTGGAGGGATTCTGTCAGCACACATATACGTGCCGTTATCCTTTCCTTTTGAGGGATTGTGTCAACACACATGTACGTGCTGTTATTCTTTCTTTGGAGGTATTCTGTCAATACAGATGTAAGTGCTGTTATCCTTTCATTTTGAGGGATTCTGTCAACACACATGTACGTGCTGTTATCCTTTCCTTTGAGGGATTCTGTCAAAACACATGTACGTGCTGTTATCCTTTCCTTTTGAGGGATTGTGTCAACACACATGTACGTGCTGTTATCCTTTCTTTGGAGGTATTCTGTCAACACAGATGTAAGTGCTGTTATCCTTTCCTTTGAGGGATTCTGTCAACACACATGTACGTGCTGTTATCCTTTCCTTGGAGGGATTCTGTCAAAAACACATGTACGTGTTGTTATCCTTTCCTTTTGAGGGATTCTGTCAACACACATGTACGTGCTGTTATCCTTTCCTTGGAGGAATTCTGTCAACAAACTTATCCTCTTTGCTTTCCACTACCTGGAGATAATCTGTTAACACACATGTACCTTCTGCTATTCTTTCTTTGGTAGATTCTGTCAACACACATGTATGTGTTGATCTTCTTTCCTTTGAGTTATTCTGTCAACATACATGTTCGTGCTGCTTTTCTTTCTTTGAGAGATTCTGTCAACACACATATACATGCTGCTGTCCTTTCCTATGAGGGATTCTGTGAATACAGATGTACGTGCTGCTATCCTTTTCTTTGTGAGGATTCTGTCAAAACACATGTACGTGCTGCTATTTTTTTCTTGGAGTAATTCTGTCAACACACATGTACGTGCTGCTATCTTTTCCTCGTAATGATTCTGTCAAAACACATGTATATGCTGCTCTCCTGTTCTTGGAGAAATTCTGTCAACACACATGTATATGCTGTTCTCCTTTTCTTGGAGTAATTATGTCAACACACATGTACGCGCTGCTATTCTTCCCTTTTAAAGGATTTTGTCAACAACACATGTACGCGCTGCTGTTCTTCCATTTTAAGGGATTATGTCAACAGCACACATACGTGTTGCTATCCTTTCTTTGTTGGGATCTTGTCAACAAACATGTACACGCTGCTATTCTTCCCTTTTAAGGGATTTTGTCAACAACACATGTTCGTGTTGCTTTCCTTGGATTGATTCTACGTACACGCTGCTATCATTTCCTTTGTTATATACTGTCAAAACACATGTATGTCCTTTTATTCTTTCCTCGGAGATATACTGTCAAAACACATGTATGTCCTTTTATTCTTTCCTCGGAGATATTCTGTCAAAACACATGTATGTCCTTTTATTCTTTCCTCGGAGATATACTGTCAAAACACATGTATGTCCTTTTATTCTTTCCTCGGAGATATTCTGTCAAAACACATGTATGTCCTTTTATTCTTTCCTCGGAGATATTCTGTCAAAACACATGTATGTCCTTTTATTCTTTCCTCGGAGATATTCTGTCAAAACACATGTATGTCCTTTTATTCTTTCCTCGGAGAGATATTCTGTCAAAACACATGTATGTCCTTTTATTCTTTCCTCGGAGATATTCTGTCAAAACACATGTATGTCCTTTTATTCTTTCCTCGGAGATATACTGTCAAAACACATGTATGTCCTTTTATTCTTTCCTCGGAGATATACTGTCAAAACACATGTATGTCCTTTTATTCTTTCCTCGGAGATATACTGTCAAAACACATGTATGTCCTTTTATTCTTTCCTCGGAGATATACTGTCAAAACACATGTATGTCCTTTTATTCTTTCCTCGGAGATATACTGTCAAAACACATGTATGTCCTTTTATTCTTTCCTCGGAGATATTCTGTCAAAACACATGTATGTCCTTTTATTCTTTCCTCGGAGATATTCTGTCAAAACACATGTATGTCCTTTTATTCTTTCCTCGGAGATATTCTGTCAAAACACATGTATGTCCTTTTATTCTTTCCTCGGAGATATTCTGTCAAAACACATGTATGTCCTTTTATTCTTTCCTCGGAGATATTCTGTCAAAACACATGTATGTTCTGCTATCCTTTTATTGAAGTAATTATGTCAACACACATGTACGTGCTGCTTTCCTTTCCTTTGATAGATTCTTTCAACACACGTGCATGTGTTTATCTTCTTTCCTTTGATAGATTCTGTCAATACACATGTACGTGCTGCTTTCCTTTACTTTGATAGATTCTTTCAACACACGTGCATGTGTTGATCTTCTTTCCTTTGATAGATTCGTCAATACAGATGTATGTGCTGTAATCCTTTCCTTGGAGTAATGTTGTCAAAACGCATGTACGTGCTGCTATCTTTTCTGTGGAGATACTGTTCTCTTTCTCCCTTTTTTTTGTATATGTCACGCTTTGTCTTGTTTCTTTCTCTCTTGGACTGACCTGCATTTTATTTTATTTATTGTTTTTTTCTAGAGGTGGGGCTAAACTTTTTTCGAACCACACGTAGAATTATAACTTTTACGAAACTGTTAAAATATTTAAGAATACATACATTTTCTTTTAGTATGTTTCTAAGTTATGCGTTACAAGATCGATTAACATGTAAAATATTGATGTCACAGGTGCAAATATACAAGTGTACTGAAATAAATAGTATAATGTTGCTATTATACTGTATTTCAATTTCACTAGTGCATACTATTTTGGGATTTTGTACTCCTGATTTACCAGAACCCGATCCGCTATGTGGGGAAACAAGTTTAGGGATGAAACCTGACGATGTATATGGTACCTGTAACAACGAAGAGGGTAAACTCCAAGGAATACGAGAAATACAAAAATGGAAGGTAACAGACCGACCGCAAGTCAAATTTCAGAATGCGAAGAAGGTACGTTAAAGATACTCATCATACACATGTTTTGGAAGGATTTTTTTGAGAGTTATAGGCACCGAACTTGGCAAAACTATATCCTGATTAATATGTTAGGAGCTGCAAAAAATATTGGATTTCAAATTCAAATTTAGTTGACAGATGAGAAATCTAAACTGTATGGAATGCAATCACCAAATTTTCTTACATAAGTAAGATAAATAGAAAATTACAAAATAGTTTTATACGTACAAACCCAAAATAAGTAGTAAAACAAAACCAATTTTGGGATATCGATTATACATTTATTTATTGATTGACTGATAGTTATTTGCTTAAAGTCCAATAATAAATTGTTCATATTCAGGACGGGAACACATTGATTCTGCAAGTTAAGTAGATGACCACATTTTTATACCCGAGTTAACCTGCACGGTTCATTTTGATTTAACCAAAGCTTATAAACTGTCCTGTTTGTATTGGTAGGTCTTGGGATACGAAATCAGTACTGTATATGTTAGTTAATTACTCTGATGAATTCATTTGCTTGTTTTAGGGAATGTTTCACTGAGTATTTTTATTCCAGAAAATATGGTCTACCAATGTTAACTTTGAATACGATATTAATCCACTTTTAATTAATTTCACAATGGTGGATAAACCTCTCATTCTAAAGTTTGAAAAATCTAACTACCTCATGTAAAATCGTGATAAAATCTGTGATTAAAACACTTTATAAATACATGTAAACAATTAGAAAAGCTTTACAGATTTCTAGTATGGTTTTTTTTCTTTTCTAAGAATGAAATTTATATCCTTATTTCTTATTTAGGATCAATTGTATATCCTTATTATGAGAGACCCGGATGCTGGATCAGCACGGGATGTCCTGCACTGGCTAGTCACAGATATAACGGTAACAAACTATTCCACTTGAAACGGTTTACACATTCCTTATAGTTGAACATTCTTTAGAACAACATATAACCATTTGTAAGCTGATTCAAAATCTGTACATTATTTAGATACTGTTGATTTAGATAGACCATATACTAGCTTTTTCGAAAGATTGCGAAGATTATTACTTCAAAAATCCATTGCTGATAATGTTTGTCTTCAGTCTGATGTGTCATCTAGCACTTTGAATTAAATATTTCATTCATTTTCTTTTAATCAAGCTTGGTATTATATGCTTCCAGGGTTCATCACTTGAGGCAGGAAAGATCGATGGGACGGAACAAATGAGTGAGTACACTATAGGGAAAATTTAAAGATATACCAATACAATAACCATCTCATTCAGAGCTAAATAACAAGATGCGATAATTACACGAATTAGCTCTATCATCTGTAGCAAGCTGTTAACTAGGTCAAAACGTTCCACATCAAAAGTATACGTCAATTAAACATGATATAAAACAAAAGGCAATTTGAACAATAAATGAAATAGTTCAACTTACTGATTTACTTCTCTTAAATGGTCACAAATTGCAATGCTTTGCTTTATTTCTATTTATTTTCCAAAGAATACAACGGCCCTAATCCTCCAGGCGAGCAACACCATCGGTACCAGTTTTTCCTGTATGAACAGAAAAGAAGTAATGTGGACCTGTCTTTGGTTAAAAGAATCCATTTTAAACTGGTACCTTTTCTTGAAAGAAACGAGCTATGTCCTAATGATGTTGTGGCATCATTTCAATACAAGAGTTTTTCATAAAAAAAATATCAATCTTCATAAGATGTTGTTGTTTGTGATATGCATTTGTTACATGACTTGTATTAATATGTATGTTTCTATGACAATTAAAAAGAGTCAATAATCAACATATATTTCTGCAAAAATATTGCAAAACAAAATGTCATAACTATAAAACAAAATATCACATAAGAGGACAGTTTAGGCTAGTCAAATATTTAAAATTTGATGAAGCCAATTCTGATTTAATTGAAAAACGTTAAATCACAAAAACACTGTACTCCAAGGAAAATTCAAAACGGAAAGTCCTTAATCAAATGAAAAATTCAAAAGCTCAAACACATCAAAAGAATGGACACCAACTGTCATGTTTCTGACTAGGTACATGCAATTTCTTATGTAGAAAATGGTGGATTGAACATGTTTTTTTTTTAGCGCTAAACCTCTCACTTATATGACTTGTATGAACAAGAAGTTGATATTGGGAGCTCTCAATTTTTTTCGCTTATATATGATCACATGATGCCATACATTGTCTATTTCACACATTTTAGTTTGTGCAACTTTCGTGTTGGAATGAAATTACCGTTAAAACTTAAAGTTAACGTATTGCATAAGCTATATTAAATACCTATTATTTTATTTATTTAGTTTCTTATGTTTGGTCCTTTTTGGTTTATAGCTCTTCAACGTGTTGGGTCCTTATGAATCAATGGCGTTCAAATATTCGACTTTAAGCGTTCCTCTCAGATGAAAGTAAATCAAGGTAAAACTTTGGACGAAAGAAATAACTTTTGTTGTTTTCAGTTTTATCTAACTTTGAAAAAAAGAAAACAAAAACATTTATCAGTCAAAATTTGGTTTTGTATATGTTTTTTTTTTGTGTGTGTTTTATTTCAGGTTTTTTATTGTTTATGTTTGTTATCAGGAGTATATGTTTGTGAAGAGATGTACAAATGTTTTGAAGATCAAAACTAGTAATGATACTACGAAAAGCAAATACAGCCTATGTGATACACATGTACATACACATCTTAATTTCATCACTGATATTAATGTTTACACAATATTCTAGAGTTACACAATATATAGTTATAACAATCTAAATGAAATTCAATATAATACATTATAAGAAAACGAGAGTCGAATTGTTTCAACTTATTTTAGTTTGTTTTCTTTATTAAAAACTATATGTGAGATCACATATTCTTTAAACATGAAAAGTTTTCTGCTGATTTGAAAATTTATCCGGATTATTTAAGTTACATCATATGTTAGTCATTAAAATACTGATTATAAATGATAAATAAATAGTTGTCCAGTTAACTCAGAAAAACACAAACCGAAGCTGGTAGAAACCTTTTATGTAGGCTTACAAAAAGGGAACAAAACCAATGTCACAGATGAGTGTTAATCAAGTAACAAGTGCATTTATTCACAAGAAAAGTAGACCAATCATTTCGAGTTTCGTAGAGCTTAACATGATTAAGAATGTGAATCGCAATACTAGCGAAAATCAAAGAGAAAAATTAAGGAAAACGATTTCAAATACACTCGAATGTAACTTGATAGGTATACAAGGTATCGTAAAAATCTTTGATTTTTATGTGTCGTGTTTTTGCAAATTTTGGTTTTAGATTTCACAGCTGGTATAGTTTTCCGCTATTACCTGCCAAATTCATAATCTTGCCCTACAGAATACGGACAAGTCAAAGCCAAAGGCTCTTAGTTTTTCTCGTCATGAATATGGTTAAAAGATTTTAAGCAGAACACTAATTCAGCTTTTTATAGATGACTGCTTTTCTAAATCATAGTAAGCTGTCAGTAATAAAAAAGGCGGGTCATCCATACCCTTTTTAGATTAAGATGAGACAGTATCGACTTGAGCCTCCTCTAACATAGGCTCTTCGGATCTTCTACATGGACATAAAGCTGAACATATCAAGTTTTTATACTCTATTCTGAATACTTTACTACTTGTGATGTATGTAACTATAATGATCGAGAAGTGGAAGATTTCCACAGTGCTTTGAACGTAATAAACAATATCACGATCTTCCATGATTATTCCGGCATGTTTGAGACCAACAGCTATACGATGTGGTATCATACAGACGAATTCGATCGTTGTAAGTGCTATGATGGTTTTTGGTTATAACAGTTTCTTTTCTGATTCGGTTTTTGTCTATGCTATGGTCTATCAATCTTATCATTCGTCGGCTATTCTCTACAACACCATTATCATGAGACACTTTGTGACCAGTATAAAGATGAATGGGAATCCTCGCAGTGTCATAAAATATATCAAATCAACGTGGGGTTGAAAGAAACTGTAGCTTATCAGTTCTGATATGAGACACTGCATTACAATAAATATAATTGGTATTAAGAATCCACTAGTATAAGTGATCATAAGTGTAAGAGTGAGTTTTAGGCTCCAAATGTCTCGGAACTTCAAATGTCCTCTTACAGCAAAAATTCTTTCTGATCCAATAATCACTGCGCATAAATTGCTTCTAGAAATAAAAGCGTCTTGCAAATAAACTGTGTGATCATAAAAGCGATGAAATATACTGACCTGTAAAAAAATACTCGATAACACTTACAAAGCAAACAAGTTTGAAAGAGACATCAGCCCAATGAGAATGTTGACAGATGTCCACTGTTTCCTCTTCCATAAAACTATCGGGGTTGAACTGTTAATCAATAACTCAAAACACACTCGGCGTTCCAACAACCGATAAATAGCTAAACGGTGGATTTAATTATGGAAATACGAATGTTGCATTATAATGTGGTAATGTATTATTCAGCTTGTGTAACAATGTCTCTACTCCTCTTCCGTTTGAGCTGGTTTTAATTATGATATCCATCTTTCACTACGGATGTCTAGTTGGTTCAACATTCTTTTTTTTCTTTCTTTTATCCATTTTCAACATTCAACATTCGATTTCAACATTAAACATTCGATTTCAATATTCAACATTCAACATTCAAATTTTTTTTTCTTGCATTCATTTTCAACATTCGATTGCAATTTTAACATTCAACATTCGATTTCAATATTCAACATTCGTTTTCAACATTCGATTTTCAACTTTCAACATTCGTTTTCAACATTAAATATTCGTTTTCAACACTCTGGTTTTATTGTTGCTTATGTTAAATGCAGCCCGTATCCAATATTGATTAAGAAAGTTATACCGATAACTTCTTGAGCTTTCTACGGTTTGTGTCCGTAATGAGCTGAATAGACAAAAATACATTACTTTTTGAAGAAGAACTAGAAGATCAGCAATCCAAATGAACTTTATGCACTTGACTCTATAGTTGTAACACTTTTAAATTCTATTTAAAGAACGATATTGTGTTTGATGATACATAAAAGGATAGGAGGAATGCTTCAAAATCAACACATCGGATCGGTCTAGCAATTCGTTATGGAATTATAAAATTTGTATAGTGTCGATATCATTTGCTTTTTGTAATATCCCTTCAAAAACAGTTTAATATTCCCTGCTATTTAGCATGCCCTGTAGACAAAGTCCGTATAAATGGAACTAACTGAGCGTTACAGTTCACTGTAAACACGACAATATCAGACAAACAATATTTTACTACTAAAAAATGAAAACGTCCGATAAACATCTCCTATTACCCATCTTAACCAAATAGCGATAGAGTAAAACACATCATAAAAAAACTTGCACAATTCAGTTAAAAACAGAATAATCATGAACTTGGAGAAGGAAAAACAATCCGAAAATTAAGTTGAAGATCAGGATAGAAATCTGCTTACTACTCCAGGAAGACCCCCTTTTAAAATATTTTGTGATACTCTAATATAGCTGTAGCCCAGGCCATTGAAAGATGAAATTACATGTACTAGTATATAATTTAACTAGTTTACATATTTGTGTAGGAGTCAACTGAAGAACTCCTCCGTGTGAGGGAGTTTCTCGCTGTATTGAAAACCCATTGGTGGTCTTCGGCTGTTGTCTGCTCTATGGTCGGATTGATGTCTCTTTAATACATCCCCCATTTCCATTCTCAATTTTAATCATCCATTAATGTTTCAGTTCTACCACTGTGTCGATGACACTGCTGGTGGAGGTTTCCTCTCAGAGGGTATAACTAGCCCAGCATTCAACACTTCTGTTTTGGCATTAATTATCATTGATATGGTTCTCATCATAAATGAACTGACTACAAATCTTTAAATTTTTTAAAATACTAAGAATTGTCTACCCTGGGAATAGATCACCTTAGTTGTATTTGGCAAACCCTTTCGGAATTATAGTTCCTTGAGGCTCTTCAAATTCGTACTTGGTTTGCCTTTTTAATTTTTATTAGTCGAGCGTCACTTCATAATTATGAACACAATCAATGGTAACTCAAGTCAACACAGAAGTGCTGACTACCGGGCTGCATGTGATTGTTTTTGTTAAAGAAACGCGATTCAGTCGTACGCAATTCTAATATTGCTATCTATGATGAGCTTATATGGAATAAATGGTAAAACAAGATTAAATATTTAATATTTGCGTACAGTATGATATCGTGGCAAAAAGTTAATTTTTTTCTGTTTAGTATTAAATTTATATTAAGATCCATTTTGTTACATCTTGTAATCAATTTTATTTGGCAATCGCCAATGGCAGTCAGCAAGGTTAAAGAACATCAGTTGTTCGACCTGTTAGTCAAATGCGTTTTGTTTAAATATAATTTTTCACTTTTTTGTTCATTTGGAAAATGTTCTTTGTGCTGTTTCTAGACCCTTCTACAACAAAATTTGTTTTACATGCACACGTATAAAAATTGCGGTTTTTATCCAACGCAATCATAGGTTTGAACGTATAGTTTTCAATTTAGACTCGTTAATTATATTTTTTCGTTTGGGCTTGTATCATATTTTCCCTCCGGTTTATATGATCCGTTCATCCTATATTGACTCTTAAAATTCAAGAGTCTATTTAAAAATGAGGGTCCTTTTTATAAAAATGAGGATACTTTTTATATGGCCTTCCAAATACCTTTTCGATCCCTAACATCACGGATTAGACATTTATTGTCGAAATGCGGATCTGGTGTACTAAAAAATATTGACACCATATGTTTGTGGCATAACATCGTGGCCACAAGTTATCATTTTTCTGTTTAGTATTAAATTTATATTAAGATCCATTTTGTTAGATCTTGTGGTCAGTTTTATTTGGCAATCGCCAATGGCAGTCAGCAGGGTTAAAGAACATCAGTTGTTCGACCGGTTAGTCAAATGCGTTTTGTTTAAATAAACTATTTCACTTTTTTTGGTCTTTTGGAAAATGTTGTTTGTGCTGTTTTTATACCCTTCTACAACGAAATTTGTTTTACATGTACACGTATAAAAATTGCGGTTTTTATCCAACGCAATCATAGATCTGAACTTAGTTTTCAAGTTGGACTCGTATATAACAAGTCTAAAAGGGTACAACATCACCAAAAACACGATAAAACGAACAATATGTTAGATATTTCGGATAACAGATATCCTTCCTCGGTAATAGCACGATGACAAATGAATCATGTCAATTCAAATTAAGACTCTATCAAAATCTTGAAATTATTACAATTTAAGCGAACGCTGGAACAATTTTAAAATTTCCAATATATATATGTATATATAAATAATTATAATACATGATGTTCTAACATGAACGAACGTAGTAATTGCCTGTGCATGGTATCTGTAATGTCTTCTATAGTAATATAGTAAGTCATGTTTACATTTGTTAAACTCGGCTTAATTAGAACATATTCTAGCATACCGTACAAGATCCGAGGGAAATGAAACCTTAGCTTTTTTATAACTTCAAAATTAATAAACGCGCAAATTTATGAAGGCTTGTTATTAATCGAGATGATGATGGTACGACCACACGTGGAATATGGAAATACAATATGGTATCCGCATTTAAAGAAAGATATTAATGCTGTAGAAAAAGTGCAGATGAGAGCAACTAAATTAATTCATAATATATGACATTTAAGCTATGAAGACAGATTAAAAGTACTTAAACTACCTTCCCTAACTCACAGAAGGCGAAGAGGTGATATGATACAAGCTATCAAAATATTAAAAGGAATCGAAGATATATCTTATGAAATATTTTTTACTTGTTGAAGTTATTTCATCAAAAACTGTGGAAGCCTTTAGAATTAGTATAGACCGTCATTAGGAGTCAATCATGTATCAGTTAAGAAATTGATGAGGACACAAATAGTGTTCTATATAACTTTTTAATTGTGTGAAATATGGCACCGAATCATGCAGGGTTGATGATTGTATTAGTTTTAAAAGTGTACCAAAATATGGTGGACTAAAAAGGATAGGATCCTTCCATATGATTATAATTATACAAAAATATTTCCGTTTAAAACTATATATATGTAGAATGATATGTTACTTAGAGATACAATAAATCATTTATCTTTCTGATTTTAGGTCTTCACTCTAACAATTTTATCACATCTAATTTTGGTGGTTTCCATCTTTATTTTGTTTTATAGATGAGTTATATTATGATCAACGTTTATACAAAACGAAAATTAAGGTTAATGCGTTTAAATACGTTCAACGAAATACAGTGAATTTCAAATGTGTTTGAATAATAATCAACTACCTAGTATTCTCAGCTTGACCCATTTATTTGCACCCTTAACTATCAATAACAACTAATATACCAGTCATTACACAATTAACTATATCTTCTTACAAAAATAAAGAGTCGTTACTCTGTATTATTTAAACTAAATAGACCAAACTAATGCACTATTCGGATTTAGCACCTTATTATAATTAGGATCAGCAACAAGCATATCATTTAGTCTTTGACTCGTTGAACTTTGACTGACATATTACTAATTCTTGAAAAATAAGTGACACTTTTATATGTTTTACATTATCAAAACGAAAATATGTGTACCAACAACATAATTTTGAAAGAAAAACCTATGCCAATGTATTTGGAGTTTTTTCGACAATTTTATGTGCTTTCTCTACAAATGTTCACCTACTTTTGAAAGAATGTAATCAGTTATCTTACAAAAAATGAAATAGATAAATGCATTATTTTTTTCAATTTTCTGTTAAAGAACAGCTAGCCAAAGCTGTTTGCAAAATTTTACCAAAATCTGTGACATATCCAATTTACTCTAAATTGATCTTAAACACTAATACATACAGTTGTAATAGTCAAATGGTAAGAGTAAGGAAACGTTTTGAAAATATCCCTGGTGTGAAATGAATTCATTGATGAAATTATTTACATCGTTTGATTACGATAGAATAATTTCGTTCAATTACATTTGTATTTTGCATACAATTATTTGTAATAATAATTTGGACGAAACAATGGGGGTTATTGTGACATTATCGACCCGCGTCTGGCGTGTTAAATTTTAGATCTGGTACCTTTTGGTAGCTAATATTTGTGTGTTTCTCTGTCCTGTATGATCTCACATTTATTTGAATTGTAGTCCTGTCCTGTAATGTTTTCTGTTATATTTAACATAGCCATAAAAGCAAGAGGTTTGACTGGCAACCTAATCAGGTTCCATGGCACCCATCATTTTTTCTTAACATTTCCTGTACCAAGTCAAGAAAATAGCCATAGTTATATTATAGTTCGTTTCTGTAAATAAACTCATAGATACCAGGACAAAATTTTGTATATACGCCAGACGCGCGTTTCGTCTACAAAAGACTCATCAGTGACGCTCGAATCCAAAAAAGTGCAAAAGGCTAAATTAAGTACGAAGTTGAAGAACATTGGAGACCAAAATGCCTAAACATTTTGCCAAATACAGCTAAGGTAATCTATGCCTGAGGTAGAAAAGCCTTAGTATTTCAAAAACTCAAAATTTTGTAAACAGTTAATTTATAAATATAACCATATCAATGACTGTGTGTTACATTTTAGTGTTGTTTTTCTGTTGTGTCGTTGTTCTCCTCTTATATTTGATGTGTTTCCCTCAGTTTTAGTTTGTAAACTGGATTTTGTTTTTTCCTCCATCGATTTATGAATTTCGATCAGCGGTATACTACTGTTGCCTTTATTTACTAAAAGAAAAAAGAAACGGTTTCAAATATTTTTGTTTTAATGTTTGCAGATTCATGCATGATATTTTTGTCTGCTATGCCTGGTGACATACCAGTTTGTGAAAATAGTTATGAATACAATTTGCTATACTAAATGAAAACACACAAACGTTAACTAAAGTTTTGATACTGAAAGAGTTGTCAGTCCTAATTTAAGTACTAAGTAGGTGACAGGTTTTCTGTTGTTTTCGATCAAACAGCGAATAATCGTCTGATCACACATATCCTGTAGTATATTAACTAAAAGTTCATCTTCCGCAAAACTTTCTCCTATAAATGTTATATCGACTGATTCTAATGGATAAAAACAAATGTCTCTATTGAAATATCGAAGTTTACCCTTTAGAGCAGCACTAGTTATGGCATCTAAACAAAATTTTGTATACACAGATTGGTGTGTGTGCATATTGAAATCGAGGTCGCTGTATCTTACTGTTGTCCTCCATTGATAACAATCAGAAGGAAAATCAGGAGGATTAAATATCGTTTTGAAGCTATCTGGTAAATCGTTTAATCTTTCCATTTTAGGACTCGGATCATGATATTTCTGCCTGAACCACTTTGGAAGTTCCACTGCTTTACGTGTAGTTCTGTCTATAGTTACAAGTTTGACGGCTCTTTCAAGTAAAACAGTCTGACTTTCAACGTCTTTTACAACTGAATTCCATACGTAAGACGTTCCGCCATTTTCCCCTGGTTGTATTTGGTGTATGATATGAAATTTAAATTTCAGTTTTGAATAAGTAAAGATATTTGGATTAAACCTCAAAATTTGACGCTTTTGAAACACGGGTGTATTTTCTACGTCTGCCCTCATATAGTCCGACACCGGTGATATATTATCTACGTTAGATACGCCAACGACAAAATCTGATAAAGACCATGGAGACCAGAAACCTGCAATATAAAAAAACAACATTAAGAATAGACGAAAACTCTGGGATATAGTTAGGTCAATATATAAGTGTATAAATCAAAGGGGTAAGAACTGAATGCACTTTATCCAATTCGCCTTTAATGATTTTTTCATATTCATAGTACATGCCACAGCTAAGAAGGCTAGACAATATAGGTACACATAATTTATGTAAAACACAGGAACATTATAAGCCAAAAACCTATTTATCAAATTTTCCTGTAGTTTCACAGCCTCGGTCTCTTTCTAGAAAACAATTCACCAAAACGGAAAAAATGACTTGTCTAAAAGAGGGACGAAAGATACCAAAGGGACAGTCAAACTCATAAATCTAAAACAAACTGACAACGCCATGGCTAAAAATGAAAAAGACAAACAGAAAAACAATAGTACACATGACACAACATAGAAAACTAAAGAATAAACAACACGAACCCCACCAAAAACTGGGGGTGATCTCAGGTGCTCCGGAAGGGTAAGCAGATCCTGCTCCACATGTGGCACCCGTCGTGTTGCTTATGTGATTACAAATCCGGTAAATAGTCTAATTCGGTAGGTCACATTCATGAAAGGGAAGGGGATTGTAGTTACGACGTAAGGAACATATCCGATATCATTTGTGAAACGGTTATTCCATAACGGTCAACTCGTGATGGCGTCCGTAAAATTTACGAAGGGATGATTTCAACTTCACCACTTGGAACTCTTGGTTTAATAGCTTCCTTGTGAGCAGTAACCCTCTATCAAGAAAATCATGATAGGAAATGCAAGCACGGGAATATCGTATCAATTGGGAGATATATACCCCGTATGCAGGTGCTGCTGGAATGTTGCTACTTAGAAATGGAAAGTTCACAATTGGAAAGCTGAAATCATCCCTTTTGTCGTAAAGTTTTGTTTTCAACCGACCCTCATTGTCAATTTCTAGATGTAAGTCAAGATATGAAGCCGACTTAACTGTATCTGTAGTATCCTTTATCTCCAATTCGATGGGATAGATGCGTTCCACATAGTCACCAAATTTTGAATTGTTTACTGAAAGAACGTCATCTATATAGCGGAAAGTAGAGTTAAAGGATATTGCTAACTTCTTGTAATGTTTTCAACCTACAAATCAAACTCCACGGATAAAATTGAATTGAACCTTTTGTTTCGATACTGTGTACCACGATAAAATTTTCATATTGTCTAAATCGAAAGTTAAAGCAGAGAAAGCAGCCATAAAATAAATAAAATAATCTTGTTGAACTTAATTATTTTTTTTCATAAAAAAATGAGGAAAAATGCCTGAGGTAGTTTAAACCTTAGTTTCAAAATTTCAAAATTGGTATCGACCCAGTTCTGTAAAAAATTGAAACCGTGGTCAACAACCAATGACCTCTTAGAGAGTAAATTAGTATGTACACAAGTTACTTTACTAGTGCTACCGTTCAAAATTGAAAAATTGACTTGACCGATCTTAGTTTATGGAATTTAAATTATAGGCATCTAATAATATTCTTAAAGAACGGATATAATTTAAAATTTAAAAGTATGGTATTTTATTTGCTGTTTTATATACACTACAAAGAAGCGGTTGATACCAATAAGAATTCATATCAAGTCGAAGTGAAACCGACAAAAACATGACAAAATAACTATTTAAAATAAACAGCAGGTTTGAGTGCCAAATTATAGAGAATTCACACCCTTTTCCAAATTTTGCTCCTCAAATTGTTTGCTCCTCAAAATTTGGTCGATATAAAATGAACTCGAGCATCACAGAATAAATATCATTTGTCAAAATGCGCATCTTGTGCATTACAATTGGTACCGTTTACTTTAATATTTTCTACATAGGCATGTTCTATCAAAATTAAACATTTAAATAACTTTTTAAATAATTGTACCTGCTCTGTTATCAAAATTATATATTTGTCCCTCAACCCTGACTTTAGTTGATTCTGCATCATCCTTTAACACAGTAACAACAGGCATTATGCTATATAGTGTCCTTTATGTGTTAGATGGTGTATCATAAATATACATAAATGTAACGTTCTACTTAATACACCTTTTCTATTTATTTACATACATGTACCTAAATATTGTAGATAGTACATCAATAAGGCCACACTAATTTAAATCTTAAATCAAGACCATGTTCTGTACCTGAGATAATTGTAAAGTTGTAGTGAAATCATATTGGATGGCAGTTAAAAATATAGAATTTTCAATTCTGTTGCTCGAGTCAAATTGAAGATTTCGTGACACAGATACAAAATTAACTGTATTTAGTCCGAATGGATTCGCTAAATCTTACTACCTAAGTATGCACTGTAAAAGTTTTGGAAGCTGTTTTTCGTTTTCTGAAGATCTCTCAACACACAGATCCCCAAAGATGAATATTACGCATCTATAAATTGTTAAGTTTGTACGTCTTTGGTATTTATGTGCCCCTTTTTGTGTAAATTTAAACTTGTTTTATTTTAGAAATTATATTACCATTGCCTTATAAATGTATACTATTTCCATTAGACGTACAAAGGATAGAGGCGAAACTATTCATTATACATACATACCGTTTTGACCATTCACTAAAGTGATGCCCGTTGTTACAGTGTTGCAAGATGATGCTGACACCACCACAGTTATGGTTGAGGGACAAATGTATAATTTTGACGATAGAACAGGTAGGAAATACTCGTGTACTTTTCTTTTATTTGAGCTAGATTAAAGCTATGACAAGGGAAACTCACTTACCAGATATTGACCACCAGATATATCATTTAAATATTTATTTAAAAATAAGCATAATTACAAATAATTTTTTTTATTTTTTACACATTTTGATCAGTCATTTCAAATTAAATTTGTGGAATAAATTAAAGCAAATTAAACCTTAAAGGGGTATATTTTCCCATTCCTCCTTAATACTTTTATCACAGATAGACTAATAGTATTCAATCTTTGCTTAATTACAGGGTTTTGGTCGCCATGGTCGGTATCAGATTTTGTTTCAAGCGGATTATCTATTGGAAAAATCTCATTGAGTATGAACTTTGAAATTGCAGAGAAGGAAAATACACTCTTTTTTCAGAAGCGTCAAATTTTGAGGTTTAACAAGCCGATTTTTACTTATCCTCAATCAAAATATAAATTACACATAAGTCATCAAATAGAACCAGGAGAAGATGGAGGGAAGTCGTATGTATGGAATACAGTTATAAAAGATGCCGAGACACATACGGTTTTGCTTGAAAGAGCCGCAAAACTTGTTACCGCAGACAAATTTTTACGTAAACCAATTGAACTTCCAAAGTGGTTTAGGCATAAGTATAGTGCTCCAAAATTGAATAGATTGAATAATTTACCAGATGGTTTGCGATCTAAATCCGTTCCTGTAGAATTTCCAAATGATTGTTACCAATGGAGAACAAAAATAAGATACAGCGATCTTGATGGGTATATGCACACCCACCAATCTGTGTATACCAAACTATGTCTTGATGCGATAACCAGTGCTGCTTTAGGTGGTAAGCTTCAGCACTTCATTACCGATATATGTTTCTATCCTATAGAATATGTAGATATTACATTTATAGGGGAAAGTGTTGCTGAGGATGAACTTTTGATAAGCATATTACAGAGTCGAGATGATGGTTCGATCCTTCACTGTTTGATGGAAAAGGACAAAAAGTCTATCGCCTACTTAAAACTTAAAATAGGACTGACTACACTCTCAAAATCAAAATATTAGTGGTGTGAAGTTATGATACTCAGTGCAATAGAATAACATGTTTTATATTTCAAATGTTGTCATTAGATTGAAATATGTATTTGTTACGTTGCATAAATTATGTGTCTTTGAATGTAAATGTAACCGTAGCATTAAATTTATCCACTACTATCAGAATATTGTCAGTTGAATGAGTCCAATGGTCTTGTCATGTCTCTAACTGAGAAGGTCAATGGCAATGAGTTCAATTTGTATTCATTACTGAGAAAATATTTTAAAACAATTTGATAACACACTATCATTTTCGGTTGTGTTGAAATTATTACGCTATTGCTACAACAATTAGCATTCCCTTCTTATCAATCTAAAATATTTTCAGGACAAATAGGTTATCAAATTTCTTTACAAGTTTTATATTCTTTCAAAAGAAAATAGATAAAATTAGGAGAAAATCGAAAATTCAATGTTAACAGACAGCACCATGGTCAAACATAAAACAACCGAAAAGGCAAACAACATTTAAGGATACAAAAGTTACAGTCTGCCTGAAATCTTGACTTAAATCTATAAATTTGACAAGAAGGGTCGGATGTAAACACATTGTACGACAAAAGAAATGATTTCAGCTTCTAAATTGTGAATGTTTCATTTCTTTAAAGCAACATACCAGCATCGCAAGCATACGAAGTATATATCTCCTAGTTAAAACGATAATATAGGGGTTTTATTTCCCATCATGGTTTCCATGTTTGAGGGTTTCTGCTCATAAGAAAGCTGTTAAATCAATACTTCCAAGTAGTAAAATTGGAATCATTCTTCGTTAGTTTAACGGACGCCATCACGAGTTGGTTGACCGTTACGGAATATTCGTTTCACAGATGATAACGGTTATGTTCCTAATGTATTCACTATTATCCTGTCTCCTTTTCCTGAATGTGACTATCGAATTAAACTTATTACCGGGTTTGTACTTACATGAGGTAGCAATACACAGTTAGAAGTTAAGTTTCGCATTATGGCCATGGTGAATTTTTAAAATATGAAAGTTTTTGTACAATAAAATTGATTTTTAGATAATTGAAGAATTAAATAGCCTTCTTAGTGAATTTATATGAACATTTAGATTGTTTTTAGCATGTTTTATAGGGCATTTTTTTCTGTTTGACAGTCCGTATCTTCCTATCCGTACCGCCCATAGATCAATAAATTATTGTAGTGTTTATCAACAAAGATGTGACGCTCGATCTTTTCAATTCAATTTTATTGAAAAACGAGCTGAAATGCATATGATTTGTTTGGACCTCTTGATAGATATATGCCTATAGTTTCAGGAAAGGTATCACTGTAATTGATTGAAATTTTCCTTTGGACTAAATTTGGAAACTTTTGTGACATGATCACCCCCCTTTTTGCAATATTTTGTATCAAATAAATACAGATTGTTGCCATGATTACACCAAAAAGAGATTATATTTCATCATTATAACCATAACACATAAAATATATGGAAGATTTTCTTTCTATAAATATACACATGCATAACACAAATATTAAGCCTTATTAGTTAGAAAGAAAGGAAAAGAGGGTGTTTAAAAATTATGAGTGTCAATTTTAAGTTTTTTTCCTAATTGTGTATTGCTACCTGAGCGACAGGACCCGAGCCAAATATGGAGCAGGCTCTGCTCACACTTCCGAATCACACGAGATAAC
This sequence comes from Mytilus edulis, assembly GCF_963676685.1. Taxonomy (NCBI): domain Eukaryota; kingdom Metazoa; phylum Mollusca; class Bivalvia; order Mytilida; family Mytilidae; genus Mytilus; species Mytilus edulis. Next base: position 11,482,053 of record NC_092345.1, read on the forward strand.
CCCAGGTTTTGCTCAGACTTTAGTTTTCTATTTTGGATGCTCTGGAAGAGTAAAGAGTTTTGAGTTAATATTTTAATCTCATGAATGGAAACCCTTATTTAGCTGTATTTGTCAAAAACTTTTGGAATTGTGGATCCTACAAGTTCTTTAAACTTGTACTTCATTTAACCCCTAACTTTTTTTTATTTGAGAATCACTGATGAGTCTTTTGCATAAAGACGTGCGTCTGGCGAACAATAATGTAATTCTGTTATCTATGATGATTGTATTTATCTATTTACTCGATTCTTAAATAACAATGCGTTCATGATACCATTACAGTACATAGCATATATATATATATATAATATATAATAACTGTTAATCAACTTGTAGTTATACTCCCTGATTATAATTCTGCATATTCTTAAAAAAACAAAAAACAAAAAATCCAAATTTCAAACACTTTGATAAACTGCATCCAAAAATCAAACTCAAGCTCAAAAGTTTATAAAAATGTAAGAACTCCCTTTTTGATCTTTTGACTAAGTCCTGTTCTCTAAATAATACCTAATAAAGGATGATAATTGTGTGGTTAGCAAGTGCCTTTTGTATTTATCTCTTGTGACTCCTTACTGATTTGAGTACGATGATTGAAAAATAAATCAACTAGTACCGGATTACAGCGCAACCTTTGCGGGTTTGTGCATGTCAGGAAACAAAAGGTTTCACAAACGAAATAAATCAGATATCATTTCTAATGACTTTGTTTATGATCATTTAAAAAAAATCTGATCCTTCAGTTATCTCTATGCAAGTTTGATATATTTTTCATTGAAAATTCACAAAACTAACACCATCTCCATCTCGCAACATCCCTCGTGCACAAGAGTAAATTATTGAACTTGAGAAGAGCGAACTTTGACATGTCGAAATGAACTATTATATCATATATTTATGTATTTCTCTGTCCTGAGTTATCTTGCATTTAGTTGTACTGTATTCCTGTCATGTAATGTTGTCATTTTAGCTGTATGTTTAACATTGCAAAAAAAAAACCCCGAGAGGTTTGGCTAGCCACAAAACCAGGTTCAACCAACCATTGTTTTCTTAAAATGTCCTGTAGGCTGTACCAAGTCAGGAATATGGCAGTTGCTATATAATAGTTCGTTTCCAATTATGTCGCATTGTCGTTTGTATTTTGTTGTACTTCGGGGTTTCCGTTGTTTCGTTGTTTTCTTCTACTAGTTGATGTGTTTCCCTCGGTTTTAGTTTGTAACCATGATTTTTTTCTGTCTATCGGTTTATGACTTTTTAACAGAGGTATACTACTGTTGCCTTATTTTGACCTCTTATGTTTGTGTTATATATCTGTATGTTGAATCCGTACTTTCCGGAAACGTTGTATTGTCTTAACCATGATTGTTTTGATGATTACATGTATCAGCCTCTTTTGGCGTTTGAATCCAAAGTAAAAGGATCATAATTTGAAAGCTGTTCTTTTTATTTACAATATATATACTTCGTCTTTAGTCCCCCAAACCTAAGCCAGGTATATCACATGGTGGAGGAACCTAAAATCGAACAATTGGTACCTAATATTACAAAATGAACATATGAAACATTAAAATGAAGATAATTGTCAACAGTGCAAAACACGTGGTAATGCAGTGGTATGACTCGCAACGTTACATAAGGGCAGAAAATGGCTGTATATTTGAATAAAACTGTTTATTTCTGTATGTGAGATTTATCTCGTTACATTTGAATTTTCTATGACAAGAAGGGTCACCCATGAACCGATATGATAGTGAAGACGATCTAGCTCTTTTTCATGACACTTATTTGCCACGAAATTACGAATCTGAGGATGCCGAATTCAACGAATTACTTTCTTTAGTTCCTAAAATTAACACTCCCAATATTTCTGTGTCATTGGCAAATCAATCAGTTAGTTTCATTCGAGATTCAGATGCAATAATGGAAAAATTGGCTGCTTGTCGCAAATTTGGGGGGTATCCCCACGAAAATGCGTCTGTGTTTATGAAAGAATTTACTTCATTTGCAACTCTGCACAAAATTGACCATATCGATGATCAGAGAATGATTGCCGCTTTCCACCTTAATTTAACAGGGCCTGCATTAACATGGTTTAATTCACTAGATTCGGGAAGCAAACGTACATGGAGACATTTTCTTACAATTTTTGAAGAAAAGTATATTGAGTTAGATTGGCAAAGTCCGACTGTGTTCCTTGAGAGCGAAAATTTTCAAAATATGAAATTAAGTAGGGGTCAAATTTTGGAAGATTTTTATGGACTTATAGTTGAGAAAGCTCAGATTTTGAAAAAGAAGGACCATGAAATTCTCTCTCAGTTTATCAAGGGTTTACCGGAACAGCTTGCGTTTTTTGTTAGGGCTGGTACACATAAAGACAGTGTTAGTGCGTTGGCCGCAGCTAAAATGGGCGAAGCCTATGGGTATAGAAAGAATGATGAAGTTTGTGTTGCAGCTGCTAAGCCAATGATTGCTAATGATAATAATGCGGTTCAAGATTTACAAAACCAAGTTAAAGAGCTCACAAAAGCATTATCAGAATTAAAATCACAAAGTACTGATATCAAACCAGAAATGCCTCCAAAATATCAAAAACCTCGTTACAACAACCCTCGTTACAACAATAACTTTTCAAGTCAGGCAGGAAATAACCGACCAAAAACATGCTTTAATTGTCAGGCTCCTGGTCATTATCGAGCAAATTGCAACTGGAATGGTCACGGTGAAATAAGTCCAACTACGCAGTGTCAACTTTGTCAACAATTCGGTCATGGTGTTTTTCAGTGTTACCATCATAGTAATCCGGGAAACCAGCCGAACCCGGGGGTCATAGGGCACACTCCCCCGGGCGTTCATCCATAGGTGCCAGAAAAAGGAGTTCGCCTCAAAGTCGTCAACGTGAAGAAATAAACTATGTTAATTATTCCACTGATACTGAAGACTGCGAATTTACTGATGAAAATTTAACTAGTTTCAAATCTCAATTTATTCATATGCCCATCAAGGTCAATCACATATCTGTCGCTGCACTTGTAGACTCTGGAAGTTCAATAAACATTATTTCTAAAAGTTTTTATGATTCTTTGCCTGACACTTGTAAAACGTCAATATGTTCAGTATCAGAGAAAATAGTTTTGGCGAATAACCAGTCCGTAAATATTGTTGGCAAATGTACCGTCAAAATACAAGTGCCACAGGGCAAGCATTGGATACATACATATATTCTAACTCAATCTTCACATCCATTGATTCTTGGTACGAGTTACTTAATTTCAAAGAAAATTGTATTGGATTTTAGTAGTTTATCTGTCTCAAATAAAACAGCGAAAGTAAAATTACAAAAGCATGTTACAGTAGATCCAAATTCTGAACTTTTGATATGGGGTAAAGTGGCAAACTATATTCTACAGGGACAAACAGGAATGTGTCAGAATAGTTCTCATTTGTTGAAAAGCGGACTTCTCATTTCGAAAGCAGTTGTTACTGTAAATAGTCATAAAACTGTTCCGATCAAGTTATTAAATCCTACTAATGACCAAATATTTATCTCACGTGGAGACATTATTGCTAGTTTTGAACCGTTCACGGAAGATTACATGTTAATCAATGCAGATGAAAAAGACAAACACTTTGTTCAAAATGTACAATTAGATAAAAGTAGTCATACTTCAGGTGAAGAAACTGAGTCCAAGTTTTTGTCAAACTTTGAAATGCCGAAACATTTATCAAACGATGAGCAGCGGCAAATATCACAATTTTTAATTCAATGTAAAGATTTGTTTGTTACCGATGAAAATCCAAGGTTAGGATATACAGAACTTGTTAAACATAACATTTGCTTAAAACCAGACTTTAAACCAAAGCATCAGCAACCTTATAGATTGTCACCGGACAAGAAAAATGTACTACGTGATCACTTGGATGAATTACTAAAACAGGGCATTATTTCACCGGTTCAAGAAACCGAAGATATACCGATTACTAGTCCGATAGTTCTTGTATCTAAACGAACGAGACCTCAATCAAAAAACACTTCAATGAATAAATCTACAAGTTTGTCACAGTTCAGATTTTGTTGTGACTTTAGATACTTAAATACTCAATGTCAAGACTTCCGGTATTCGATTCCAGATTTACAAGACTTAACCGAATCTTTTTCTGACCGAAAACCAGTTTTTCTTACATCAATAGATTTGAGCTCTGGATTTTTCCAATTACCTATTTCAATGGAAAGTCAACGATATACTGCGTTTAACACTTGTTTTGGATCATATAAATTTCTCCGTTTACCAATGGGATTACATGTATCAGCCTCTTTTGGCGTTTGAATCCAAAGTAAAAGGATCATAATTTGAAAGCTGTTATTTTTATTTACAATATATATACTTCGTCTTTAGTCCCCCAAACCTAAGCCAGGTATATCACATTTGTACAGACAATTAATGGAATATATGTTGTTTCAAACTGCTATCAATCTTACCAGATATTACCCATCATAGACTTGGTGGATCTGTTAGCATTTAAAAATATGACATTTCTATAGAAAAGTTGTCCGACTTAGGTGTTCATGACATTAATGGCAATGTCCATCATTATTCATCCGAACAAGAATGTGTCCCCAGTACACGGATTCCCCATCTGCACTATCATTTTCTATGTTCAGTGGACCGTAAAAATGGGGAGAAATCTCTAATTTGGCATTAAAATTAAAAAGATAATATTTTATGGAACATGTGTACTATGATTCAAGTTGATTGGACTTCAACTTCATTAAAAACTATCTCGACCAAACACTATAACCAGAAGCCGAACAGACGAACGGACGAACTGACGGACAGACGGATGTACGGACGAACGGACGCACAGACCAGAAAACAGAATGCCTATAAATGGGGAATACAAATCTTGAATATGTTCGGACTTTCAAGATTAGTTTATTGTAAACATATCTTATACCTTTAATAGACTTACAACTACAGAACGTTTTGTTAGATATCAATATAGTATTTTTAATTAGTGTCCCATAGATTGCAAGTTATTAGCATCAAAAGACGAAGCCAGTCTCCTGTCTTGATACCTAAATACTCATCAAAGATACCAGGCGGCTTATAATTTGTTATGCGAACGCGAAATTCGTCAACATGAGTCTCACCAATGACACTCGAATTTTATTACCGATATCCACAGTACTTCTAAAAAAATTGTGAAGAAGAAAAAACACATTAAATATTTCATGCGTCCGACGTGCTTTTCTGGATTTAACTTCATCAGGAACGCTTAAAACAGAATATGTTAAGATAAGCATTTATAACCTAAACAGTAGGAGAGCTATATGACAAAAAGATAGCCAAATTTATCTGAGGTCAACTTTTCCTGATGGAGTTGAAACCTTACTTTCTTATCATTTGAAATTTTATTAACGGACAATTTTAAAGGTTTGTTGTAAATCATGTCAGTACCAATGTACTGACTACTGAGTTGATGATACCCACGGGGACTGATAGTCTACCAGCAGAGGTATTTTACCGATTCTGTCATATCGACTGAGTGCGGATGCGCACAGTAGGTGATGTATGCATACCAAGATACGCTGCTTTTAAAGTTGCTGTAATTCCTCAGTTTTATTTGTCTTCTAAACCAACGTATGAGATTTACCACAGGTTAACTATTATTTATTCAGATCAGAACAGGTCTTATTCTACATCCTTCAAGCATTGCCTCCCCTTAATGATATAAATGATGTCCCTGAATACAAAGCATGTAAACGATACCATTAATGTGTTTTAATCGCATAATCAAGATCGCTATGTGAGCGACTTAAGTAATGGTAATATTCTTAGTATTCAAACTTATGCTATGATGCTTCTTAGAGAACCCGAAATTTCCGTTTCATTTCTTCGAATTGATTGATGTTTGTGTTATGCAGCTTAAACGAATAAAAGCTATAGTGTGGTGATGTGCTCGTTTTGAATTATAACTAAAGATAAAGAACTTTGTCTTCCTTACTTTATGTGGATATCTAAATAACTCGACAGTACTTACAAGTAACGTCCTTTGTTTGCAATAGTAGAACACTATTTGACTTTCCTACACTTAAAACATACATTTTTTCTTTGTTCTACGGTTAAGGCAGATAGAAAAAAAAAAAAAGTTCCAAATTAAAAAAAAAACTTGACATCGAGCTGATTATCTAACAGAAAGTTGTTAATTTTAGTGGATGTGTTATACAAGACATTTGATATTCTGATGGGATTCTATAGTTATATGAGGCAGATTTCATTCAATTTCTTCTAGAGAAGTATGAAAAATGAACTAGCCTTTACAGATTACATTAAATAGACTCAAGAAAATTATGTTCACTATCTGGTGTGTTATGTTCTGTATTCATGACCAAGGTGATACAATATATCGGCGGAATTGATCTTATAATGATCAGTACTATGGATTACACTAGTGGAGATGGATCTGATAACCATCCAAAGCAATAGACATATATACACACTATGACAATAAAAACGAAAAGACATGGACGATATTCATACCCTTAAGGCACAAAATGCTTGTGGGCTAAACAAGTATATTTTCTAAACTGATTTTTACTATGAATAAACTTCTTGCAATTCCATTAATTGGGATAGTCCTTTCAAAGATGAGGACGGAAAATAGGTTTATTGCTGCCACCTAAAAAGTATGGCTAAAGTCAAGACCCTCATTTGTGGTTGTAGTTTCTCTTTGTACTTCCTTTCCAGGAAGTAATTTTTTGGTGTTGGCAGAATTGTCTGTCATTGACAACTGTCACCTAACCCTTAGATGTCTGTTAAGTATTATTGTTTCATATTGTTACTTTGTGCTTGACCAACTTGATGAGGCATTCATTAAAGAAGTAAGTTATCTAGTCCACAGGAATACATGTCATCCTACCATCTTGGTAATCTGGACCGGCGTGTAGGTCTAGTAAATAGCAGGGTTTATATTTGTATGATATCAATTACACCCTGTGACCATGATAAGCATGTAATATTTGAAACTGGACATTAAACAGCAATCCATCATCATCACCATCATCTACATCTACATAATACTGTTATTCAGATTAGAAAAAAATGGAATTTTGATTGAAATCTAAATGAACACAGCAAATAGTTTATTTATAAAGCATTTCTCTAAAATGTTGTGGTTTCTTTCTAGCAATGATATCTCTGTGCATGGGAATATATAATAACTAACAAACAATAATCAGTAATTGTTTATTCAATTAAATATTTGTCTGACTCATATTAATTGTTAACATTAGTCCTTGGTTTTTTTCTATTACAAGACAGAACAACAAGGCAAATATTTAATTGCAAGTAAGTATCATAACTATTTTACAAAAATAAATAGGAAAGCAAACTTTCAATCACATTTAGCACTTTTTCAGTATAATATTATGCAAGCAATATGCTTGAATTACTTAACCATTTGTGAAGGAAATGAATTTAATAATTTATTCCGATTTTTCAAAGGACAAGTATCACATACAATATGGAGATGGTAATATATGTAATGGTAAAACTATGACAATTTTAAAATTTTGATGGAATATTATTTTCTGCCTGCGGCTTGTAGATTGTGAAATGAGAAAAGGAAAATTCAAACTTAAAATATATATCATGAGTATCATGAGAAGAAAATGACTGTTACAGTACTAGTTTAAACAGTTTGAAAATACTGAGTATTGCATTCAGTCAAATAAAGAGGCTGTATACAGCAGAACTGGTAGAAACACATCAAAACATGATTTCATGACATAATTAAATAGTGAAAGACTTCTGTTCAGAGTCAACTTCTGATTTTAACTATGATGAGAAGAACTGCTTCCTTTATGATTTGTACAAGCATCTTTCATTCTGTAGAACCAGGGTCCAATCTTTGTGTTGTTAAGGGTATCTTCAAAAGCCTGGCACCCTTCTATAGATGTCAGCACACCATATACAGACTAGAAAAAAATATAGGTATTTTCAGACAATGTTATTACATAATGAAAGATAATATATAAACTGTTATCACAGAGATATATGTCTCTTCTTTTTGTAATTGTGATTATGCAAATGTTGAAATCAAAATAGCAATACTTTAACATCTAACACAAGTAATGCAAATATTCATAGTCAATGAACCATGACTGATTTACATGGCTAAACAATCTCCATGGAAATAATACTTGCAAATGCCAAATAAATTTGCATACCAAATATCATTGACTTAACATTAGCAGTTCATCTTAAACTGATCTAATCACAAACAAATACATGTAAACTAAGATAAGTTTCAACAACATTAGACGGTGACTGAGGGGCGAGGCTAAATATTCTTCATGGAAATGAGATGTGCCAATGCTTATACAACTGCATACCAAATATGATTGACCTACCCTTGAACTGACCTAATCACAATCTAATACATTGTTGATGCCCTCACCGTTTGCACCGAGGACGCTGGAAACAGCATACCTATGTCTTGCTTTTCTACTTTGTCAAGGCGAGACAAAAATAAGTTACGAATGTACAATAAGTTAACACAATTAACATAAATGGTTACCAAGGGATAAGCTAGGTTTATTTTGAATCGAAGCCAGAGACATCATAATTTAATTCATTTTTTTATTTATGCAGATGAGTTTTTTCAGTTATTGAGATGAAATCTTTTGGTCAAGAATTTTGTTATTTCAGTAAAAACAAATAAGCATTAGATGTGTATAAAATAAATATTTCAAAAAGAGGGGCAGTCTGATCCACCTGGTTTCACTTTCATGTAAATGTATTCCAAAATCTTATTCAAATACTCTGTGATTATCTGACAAAAGGCTTAAAAAGTAAATTGACATTGTTGCAAATGCACACTTTAAGGATTATTTTTTTTCGTATTCCAGTTAAATATAATTCTGTATCAAAGCATGTAAGTAGACATTTGCACATAATTCTTTTAACATAAATGTTATTCAACGAATATTAATGAATCCTCAGTAAAACATGTAAGAATCTTACCAGGTCAGCCAAGTTTGGTTTATCTCCTCCTAAAAACTTCCTCTTCCCTACAGTTTTTGTCCATAAACGACATGAGTCATACAGTGAGTCTCGTACTTCATCTTTCAGACCATATCTACAATGTATGATTAATATAAACTGTGTTAAAAAAGTTAATATACCTTTTAAAATCATATTTAAGAATTGTTGATGTGATATGAATATGGAGACTACTTTGTAAATTGTACATGTACTAGACCAAAATTTACAAGATGTTGAAGACCTGTCATATCCATTTCTCAATCTGTAATGACAATAATTGCTCTCATGCATAAAATGCTAGACACTTATTAAAGAGTCAAAAATACCAATTCTAAAGTCTTTGGTTTCACCCAATCATATCTTAAACTGAGCAGGCAATCACAAGATCATTGAGGACATTCTCAAGGAAATGAACATTTTTTTTACATAATTACGGCTGTAAGTTTTCTCGTTTGAATTGTTTTACATTGTGATTTTGGGGCCTTTTATAGCTGACTTTGCCAATTAAGGCCATACAGTGACCTATAGTTGTTAATTTCTGTGTCATTTTGGTCTCTGATGAAGAGTTGTCACATTAGCAATCATACCACATCTTCTTTTTTTTTATATTATCGAAAAAAAACTTGGTTTAGTAGGAATTTTGGACAGGACCAGGGAGTAAGTTAATCTTCTTGGCAAAATCCCACCAATCTGTCTTTAAAAATTCAAAGTAGGATTCGTAAATGAAAAGATGTAATAGACAAATGCTTCAACTAGGCACATGGGTATGATCTTTTTGTTATTGGAATTGTCTTTTAGAGGAATTTCTATATTACAAATGTTATGATATGAATCACATGTACAGCATTGCTGTTTCAACAATATAGAACATTTTCATTTACATAAGTTTCAGTGTTCTCCCCAGATATTTCATATAGCATCCTGGTTAAAAGGGAAATTTGAAATATCATTTTGTTTCTAAAAATTAAAGCATCACATCCATAACACAATCTATTAAAAAATCAATTCAGATAGCATCACATTTCCATGATGCTAAAAGTCCCGGGGAGAACACTGAATTATAACCCTTATACACTAAATGAGATACATTTTCATGTAAAACTATTTAATGTTCTTTAATTTGGTGATGGACTAAAAATTCTATTCAGTAAAAAAAATGTTAAGATTTGTTATTTGAAAATATATGATACTAAAATCACCTGATTTACTTTAACATATATACTATTAGAATTGCAATGCATTAAATATATATGTCTGAAAAATTTGGCTATCAAAGATGCATACGTCCTCCAAAAACTTCATAAGGCACCCTTCATCTAATGATCACATATATTCTACATTTATTTTTTTACAACAAAGAGTACCAGCCATTACTTAATTTTTTCAATTAGAAGATATAATAAGATGTGGTAAGAGTGTCAATGAGACAACTCTCCATCTAAGTCAAAATTGTATACTTAAACCATTATAAGTCAAAGTATGGTTTTCAACACAGAGCCTTGACTTCCACCCAACAGCAAGCAAGACTGATAATTATAAGCAGAAACTATAATTCAATATTAAAGTGGATAAGCAGTTATATACATATATATTTACTAATTAGACATACAAAACTAGGCTATACCCATTGAACTGATGGAAAAGAAAAATCTACTTAATACTATAGGTGAATCTAAAAGCATGTAAAACATATTTCTTACTTTCTTTTGATGATTTTCCCCATCACCCACATAACAGATGCTCCAACATAGATAACAACTGTTCTCTCCCAACTACTGAAGTTCTTCTCCCATTCACCAACTTTGTCAAAATGTCTGAATGTCTGCAAGGATTCACTAGGGGTACGGTAAACATTAGGAGACAGCATGTGCACCAGATCAGAGTCTGTCCATCTTCTCCACTTCCTTTCCTCCCTGTTAAAAAAAAAATGGTTTACCTAAATTATATTTTTGGCAGGTGAAAAATAATAATATTTTCAAATTTTTAATTCAGAAATATTTCAAGAAAAATTAGTTGAAAAGAGATATGACAAGAAGCTGCAAGGATTTTTCATAGCTCAATCCCAATTCTTCAATCAACATTCATTGACATTATGGCTATCTTTCATTTTATTTGGCAAAATGACCCAAATGCATATTATACACTCAATATTGATATATATACTGAATAAAATTTTCACGATTTCAATTAAATTGTTCGTTTCAAGCTCACTTTGATATATAGGTCAACTAATGGAGATTATCTAATTAAATTTCAAAAGGAAAATAAATTCTTTACATTTAAAAAACTGCTGACATGGCTGAAATAAGTAAGTTTTAAAACTGGATATATTTAAAATGAATTTTTGATGTTGAATTCGCCTAAGCAGTTAAACTGTTTTGTAGTGGAGACGATCTACGATTTTTAACAGTGTCATCAAATAATATTTATATGCATGAAATACAATAAATATATGTTTTTCATAGTCCAACACACATATATATATATATAAAGTAAGAAATTGTAAAATTGTCGTACTCATATTGTTCTTTGGTTCTGTTATCTGTAAGTTCAGCCTGCTGGTACATGAGAAAATATTTATTTTGAAACTCAACAGTTTTTTTCCCTTTCTCATCTTGTCCTTCCAGTGCTGGGTAATATGAGGCTAACTTCTCCAGACTCTGTGATCTGTCTAGGAGATAGGATTGTAGAATACTTATTATCACAGTGGAATCATTCAGTTGCTGAAATTATAAAAATAAAAAAGGCATATATAATTTAGAGGTATCCATCTTTTATAAGTCTTTTTATTTATTTGTATAATTGGATAGCTGTAGCTATCATATCAACATATACATGTATCATTACATGTACTACCCAACATCACGGAAAGACTCTGATTATTCATAATGAATATAATTTCGTTTGAAAGATATGTTGAAGATTGAATTGACAAATTTTGTTATACCCAGCCGTCATTTATGTGATTTATTAAATGAAATTTGTTTTTTATTATTTTATGCATTTAAAAAACTTAGATATATATTTTTGTATGATATAAGCTAAGACCAAATGAAGACCAGTTGCAAGGCAGAAAATCTTGGTTATATAACTTTTGTGCAGATCATCTGATGCATGAACTGTACACATTAAATATGAAATACAAACACAGAGAAATGTATAGTCTTTTCTAAAAATAAACTTTTTAGAAACTATTAAGATAAACGTACATGTACATGTACATCCCAGGCCATGGTTCAAACTTCCTTCCGCAAACTTAAAGTTGACATTAAATGGATGAATTATTTTTTTTTACTATATGTACAAATGTATGAAAAAATGAAGCTCTTCATAATGTTCATGTGCTTTGCAATTTTAGGGCTTTTAACATTCCTGATAAAGGCAAATCTAGAAAATGCCCTTTGAGTGTATAAAATTAATAAAGTAACTTTTTTTTTCCATTTGGCATGCTTTAAGGTTAATATCTTGGAAAAGTTGTTTTGAATTGTTATTCCTAAAATTAATAATTTGATTGATTATTCCAAAATAGGAATAAAAATATAATAAAATTAATTCAAGAACTTACTAAAAAGCCATTCTTTCCAACATCCTCACATACAAGGATTGGTACTTTCTTATAATCTGACCATTTTATCTGCTTTTTATTCACAGAGTTAACTTCAATGATGTCATAGGAAAATCCATAGTAATCCAGAACTGACCTCAGCTTACAACAGAATGGACAGCTTGTAAACTGGTACATTGTCAGCTTCAACCCATAATCTGCTTCTGGGACTCTAACCTGTAGAACAGAAACATGTACTTATATAAACATCTAATGTGTGACAAGTCAGTTGAATTGATATGTTTTCAGGATTGAGAATTTTCAAGATTTTTCTGATATAAATCTGTTTGAAACAGTCTTGAGGTCTTGTGAATATTTTTCCTTTTTTAAATTAAAAGTAATTCAATTACTACACATATATATCTATATGATGTTATCAACAAGGGTTAACAACAAAAATAAAACAATACATTTTGTAACTAAATGTGTATATAAAACAAAAAAGAATTGCCATGATTACATAAAACATGAATTTGTACTTGTTTTTTAACTTCTGGTTGGGGAGCAAGTTAAATATCAATAAGAAAAAGTAATCCTAAAGGACATGTCAAGTATATTTACATGTAAGTTTTTAATTTATGAAATTAAAATTGCAATATATATAGATTATGAAATCATCATTTCTGCATCTGCCATAGATTACACTGTCATAGAATTCATCAACAATATGTTTATTGGGTCATTCCTGGCAAGTTGAAGGATAAAGATTAAAGTCAGACATTTTTCTTGCTTTAAATATTTTTTCTTGACAATTATATTCTTTTTCAGACCATTGTTCATGTTGTTAGAAGATAAATTTGGACTTAAATCTATGCCTCAAACATTATCGAACAAATGCATCACTAAACATGCTACCAGCTTGGAATTGATAAAAACAATGATGAACGATTTGTAAATCATGAAAAGGATTTTCTACAGGATGTTGATAACTGGTTCCTTTCCGGTGGAATAAGTCTCCCAATGAATAAATTAAACTTTCTTTTTGGAGACTTATCCAAGATATTTCCCAACAACCAATATAACATGATTTTTCTTTATATTAAACAATATGTGTATAATTTTAGATGCTTTAAAAAGAATCTCTAATTGCAAGCAATTATAATAAAACTGAAAGATATGTATAAACATGATAAATTAGAAAATATGATAGCTGTAAAAAATAAAAAGATAACTGAATTTGACAGTGTATGGAATGTTCTTGAAAAACTGTTATTGAATACCAGCTAATGTCTTTTTGTTGTTGTTACAATTACTTATGACAACTTAATTATAATCTTTTTTTAAAGAAAATATTATTGTCATGTTATGTACTTGATCGGTGTTGATGGCTGTTACGAAAGAAATATGTCTCGTAAATTTTCAATTTATTTTCAACAAAATTACCGTATTTGATATTTAAAATATAGATAGGGATGTAACTCGATAATCCTTTTGTGTTTTGTTTTTGTTTTGTTTTTTTTCCTTCTTTATTTCTTTATTTTTAATTTTTTAATTATTATTTTTTTTATTTCTTTATCTTTTCAATAGAAAATGTAAAATATTTCCAATTAAGATTTATTTATAAAAATGACATTGTATTTATCTTATATGTATTATATTGTATGTATGTCATGTATATGTTGTAATTGTTGGAAATAAAAAAATCAAAAGTTAAAAAAAAAATATTTGTCATTTTTTTTCAACAAACTTTAACTCATTTTGTTCGTATAATATGGGGACAAAGTCTCCTATTACGGTAGAAAAATCAATAAAAAAAAAAAAAAAAAAAAATCACAAAAATTTTCGAATTTTTCAATATACTAGTACAACATGTACTAATGAACTCAAAATCCTTAACTTTTATTTTCAGACTTTTATAAAAAATCCATGCATCTGTGCAGAAATCTACTTCCTTTTCCGGGCTTGTTTGCATGAGACCTCAAATAACATACATATTTATCAGTCTAGTTACTTATATAGAACAATGTAGAAAGGAACTCAATACTAACTTATTTCTAACAAGAGGCTGTCACAACGACAGCAAACCGGATTTATTAATATTTATTTGTGTCCTGGCAATATCACAAGAACCATTACTGATGAATGGTGAAAGTGAAAATCGTCAATATCAAATTTGACCTCCATTTTGTCATCAGTATCAACATCTTAAAATTTGAAAAGCTTAGATTGAATGGTTCATGAGTAAATGCAACAACGTGAATGGAAACGCCATTTCACAATCTTTCAAGAACCATAACTCCTGAACGGTAAAAGTCAAAATCGTCATTATTGAACTTGACCTCTAATTTGCCACCAGTAACAACATATAAAAATTTCAAAAGCTTTGGTTGAATGGTTCATGAGAAAATGCACGGACACGACTGGAAACACCATTTTTCAATCTTTCAAGAACCATAACTCCTGAACGGTAAAAGTCAAAATCGTCATTATTGAACTTGACCTCTATTTTGTCATCAGTAACAACATATTAAAATTTGGGAAGCTTTGGTAAAACAGTTCATGCGTAAATGCACGAACACGACTGGAAACACCATTTTTCAATCTTTCAAGAACCATAACTCCTGAACGGTAAAAGTCAAAATCGTCATTATTAAACTTGACCTCCATTTTGTCATCAGTAACAACATATTAAAATTTGGGAAGCTTAGGTAGAACAGTTCATGCATAAATGCACGGACACGACTGGAAACTCCATTTTTCAATCTTTCAAGAACCATAACTCCTGAACGGTAAAAGTCAAAATCGCCATTATTGGACTTGATCTCCATTTTGTCATCAGTAACAACATATTAAAATTTGGAAAGCTTAGGAAGAACAGTTCATGCGTAAATGCAGGGACACGACTGGAAACTCCATTTTTCAATCTTTCAAGAACCATAACTCCTGAACGGTAAAAGTCAAAATCGCCATTATTGAACTTGACCTTCATTTAGTTGTCAGTAACAACATATTAAAATTTTAAAAGCTTTGGTTGAACGGTTCATGAGTTAATGCACGGACAACATTTGATTCCCGCCCGCCCGCCCGACCGACCGACCGCACGCCCGCCGTACATCCCCAAATCAATAACCGACATTTTTGTCACAAAATCCGGTTAAAAATTGCTGGTTATGAAAAAAACGTTACCTGATGACAGCGTTTCTTTGTTTACATTGAATATGACGTCATAACTTAAACAACGTCACAACTAAAATCACTAACAACAGAACCAAAATCGGAAATGTCACAGTATTTCTGTTACTATTTTTTTTAACTTGTTTCAATTAAAAAAAATATTCATACAGACTTCGTCCCCTTTCACAGGTAATGCCTGCCACATATAAAACATTATCCAACTAGACAACAATAAGATCCTGTGCGAACTAGTCCAAGATTACTCTGAGGTCCAACGGCTGTTTTGACAGACAAGCTGGGGCTGTGGGAAGTCAGAGCTCGTCCCATATCAAAAAGTGGATATTTGCCCACTCAAAAAGATGCGCTGCTTCGTTGCTTCTGGTGCCGAGTGAGGGTCTTGGAATTATATAAATGGGGCATCCATCTGTTCATTTTTCATTTATCTCTTCATTTATGTAAGTTTCACCTACCTGCCAACCTTTATTTTTCCATATTTTAGCAGTTTTTACAGAGACCCATCGATTTCTGCATTTTGACTTTCACTTTCAAATTAACGTCAAGTTACGAGAGAGTTCATGGCCTCGAGACTCAAATTTGCAAATATTTATATTTTTTCACCTCCTTTGTAGGAGATCGATGTTTAACATTTAGTAGCCAACTACGATTTTTCACCTTCTTTACAGGAGATCGGTATTGAGCATTTAGTTCCGACCACAGTGATCGGGAAGTTCGTGCGCCCTGCGCCTATAGCGCATATCGACCAGAAATGGCGCATGGAGTGACTTATGTAAGCGCCCATTTGGCGCACGATATTTTTCACTGCGTTTCGATACGTTTAGATATTGTCAAATGGATTTCCGATCTTGTTCCGTGCCGCCATGTGTGTGTACACAACTGTGTAATGTTCCTCCAATGATAGGAGCACCTATATATTTTTGGGACGTCTCGGGTGTTTTCCTATGGAAATAGAACCATGGGTGTAACTGATTACCCAAAAAACGTAATTAACCATCATTCATATGATTTTTGACAACCTTAAATTTGTAAAATTTGGCTAGTACAGACGAGATTTGTCTCTAATTATTATCTTTTAACTTAGTTCAGCTTGCTATTTTTTCGTTGAAAAACCCCAAAACCTTTTTATGAATATATAGTTTTTGTCTCCATAAAAGGCGACTAACTGGCCTTGTCACTTTTTGGTCTTTGGCTTGTTTTGACATTTTGTAAACATGCCTTTAGCGAATTGTTGTTTTGTTTTATCAATTAATGATACTCTCTACTGTTATTGTTGTCATCGTGATGAAGTAATAATAATTCAAGAAGTGCAGAGGAAATGCCAAATACGTCCTCTAATACGGAACGTCGGGAATAAGTATGGTATCGACGAAGACCCAAATTTAATGTAAAAAAACCCATGCACATGAACAAGACAACAGTAGCAGTAGAAACATTGTAAATAAAGGATATCTTAAATATTATCTGGTTTCGAAGAAATTATTTTACATTCTTTGTTGAATTGAAATAACAATCACAGGCACAATATCTATAATATTCAGTGATCGGGAAGGTCGTGTGCCCTGCGCCTATAGCGCATATTGACCAGAAATGGCGCATAGAGTGACAAATGTAAGCGCCCACCTGGCGCACGATATTTTTCACATCGTTTCGAAACGTTTAGATATCGTCAAATGGATTACCGATCGTTTGCGTGCCGCCATGTGTGTGTACACAACTGTATTATGTTCCTCCAATCATAGGAGCACCTATATACATTTTTGGGACGTCTCGGTTGTTTTCCTATGGTAATAGAACCATGAAGTTTAACGTCTCGGTTGTTTTCCTATAGTAATAATAGAACCATGCGGTTTAACTGATAACCCAAAAAACGTAATTAACCATCATTCATGATATAATTTTTTATAAAGAACTTTAAATTTGTGAAATTTGGCTACTACAGACGAGATTTAACTCTAATGATAATCTTTTAATTTAGTTTTGCTTGCTATTATTTCGATTGAAAACCCCCGAAGCCTTTTTATGAATATAGTTTTTGTCTCCATAAAAGGCGCTTAACTGTCCTTGCCGTTTTTTGGTCTTTGGCTCGTTTTGACATTTTGTAAACATGACTTCAGCGAATTATTGTTTTGTTCTATCAATTAATGGTACTCTCTACTGTTATTCTTGTCATCGTGATAAAGTAATAATAATAATACAAGAAGTGCAGAGGAAGTGCCTGAAATGTTTTCTAATACGAATTGTCTGAAATAAGTATGGTATCGACGAAGACCCAAATTTATTGTTAAAAAAACCCCAACATAAACATGAACAGTACCAGTTTAAACATTGTAAATAAAGGTTATCTTTAATATTGTCCGTTTTGCAAGAAGTTATTGTATATTCCTTGAAATTACAGAATCTATGATATTATTTTAAATCATAAAGGTAAGTAACAACACCTCTTTGGCAAAAAATAATGATACTTTTTATTTTTTTTACAGAGGTCAATTCAAATGGCCCACTCATTTGACAACATGGCCCATTATTTTTCAAAATGGCCCATTGAATTAATTTTTGAGGGGCCTTGGGCCCATAGTGAAAAAAACCTTCCAGATCACTGAATATTATTTAAAATCATAAAGGTAAGTACCACCATCTCTTTGCTGAGATATACACTTTTTACTTTTTTCACTGTAGTCAATTCAAATGGCCCATTCATTTGACATGGCCCATTATTTTTTAAAATGGCCCCTTGAATTTAATTTTGAGGGGCCCTGGGCCCATAGAGAAAAAATCCTTCCAGATCACTGCCGACCACAATAACAATCGGAAGCTCTCGGACATTTAGATAACTTGCATCTTAAATGGACGAGATGTTACATTATAGTCATTTGCATAAATCATCACTGTTTTCTTGTGGTCACGCGATAATCTTTGAAAATGAAAGGCAAAATGCAGAAATCGATGGGTCACTGTGAAAACTGTCTAATTATGAGAAAATAAAGGTTGGCAGGTAGGTGAAACTTACATGAATGAAAAGATGAATGAAAAATGAACAGATTGATGCCTGATTTATATAATTCCAAGACCGTCAGTCGGCACCAGAAGCGACGAAGCAGGGCATCTATTTTGGATGGGCAAATATCCACTTTTTGATATGAGACTAGCTCTGACGTCCCACGGCTCCAGCTCGTCTGGCAAAACAGCCGTTGGACGTCAGAGTAATCTCGGACTAGTGCGAACAGGTATCAGGGCAAACAGGTACTAGGGCGATCAGACCCAGTACTAGTGCGAACAGGTACTAGGGCGAACAGACCCAGATTCATATATAGGCTTAGTCTTTTTTTAAGTTTCCAACACAGTAGCAGAGTAACCCTTGTCACTAGTGTTTGGATACATGTCAATGTGTATGGAACAAAAGGAAATATGCGAAATTGTTACATACTTCTCTTGAAGGCTTCAATTGAAGTCTCTCATTAACAGCTGCATGTACCCTTGTTATATATTTAGATATATATTATATGTATGTGTAATTCAGTTTGATATGTTTTACGGAATTGTACAAGTGATGTCCGGAAATGCCTTTTTGTTTTACTCTCTCTCTTATTAAAATGTCGTTAACGTAAGATGTGTTTTTGTTCATGAGCTAGTCGCAACCCCAACACTAGTATTAATAAGACGAGGCGATATCGTTACATGGTGGAGTGACCCTAAAAAGATTAATAGGAGACTTTTAACAATTTTATGAGATTATTTGCTGTTTTTAAAAGACATTTTAATTATTTTTGAAAATGTGACTCCCGTTGATAATAGATGTAGACCCCATACACGTGGACGACACACGTGGCTGATTCGTCAATATGGATACATTGTGAGAGCATTAGACTAGTGAATTATTCGAACAAATATTTATTTTAAAACTATATATCCAAACAAACATAGAGACATTTATTTTAATACATTGAATCGTCATTTATACATAGTAGATGATTCTTCCCCGTGTCAGAAAACATCATGGACGTCCGTGGGTATATTCAAATATATATGGTCTTGTATAGACGGACTTAATTGGAATAATATGAGATTGCAAAAATAAAGATTAATTATAGTATGCATTGCCTGTATTTATTTTCATTTATGTAGAATGTGAGATTTATCTCATTTCTGCTCGTCTACTTACAGCTGAGCGTACAGTATGTGAGATTTTTCTCATTACTGATTTTTCCGTGTGATATATATAAAACATTGTATTTTTATTGGGTAAATGTCGGAATCTGACAACGAGTCTGTATTTACAGACGATTTTCTATTATATAACCAAATAACAGACGACATAGAACCCGATATTGGCTATTTATTGCAACCACCGGCTTCTCCACTACAGTTAAATACTTCGTTTAGTCTGCCAAATGTAGAGACACCAATTACCCCTGCCTGGACACAATTTGATAAATTTCAAACCTCAGATTTTACCAATTCTAGTACGCCAAATACCGTAGTTTCTTCAACACTTGACGACGAAGTTCAACCTCCCATATCAAATTTCAAACATAATTCTTTTCACAAAATGGAAAAGTTAGCAAATTGCCGTAAATTTGGGGGATACCCACATGAAAATGCATTTCAGTTTTTGAGTGAGTTTGAGTCTTATGCCGTGTTACATCATATATTACCGGAAGAAGATGCTAGAAAAATTGCCGCTTTTCATTTGCACCTTTGTGGCCCAGCTCTTACTTGGTTCAATACTCTTCCAGCCGACAACAAGCAATTATGGCAAACTTTTGAACAGGTTTACAAGAAGCAATATATTGATATTGATTTTCGAAGTCCAACTATACTTCTTGAAGGTGAAATATTTGAAACATTAAAACTTTCAAAAGGGCAATCAATTGACGATTTTTATGCTCAACTACTTGAAAAAGCAACAATTTTGCACAAGAGTGATCACGAAATATTGATTAAATTTATAAAGGGTTTGCCTGATCAACTCGCTTTTTTTGTTCGGGCAGGTCACCATAGTGATAGCGCAAATTGCCTAGCAGCTGCCAAAATGGGCGAAGCTTACGGTTATCGAAAGGACGAAGCACCACTTGTAGCTGCTGTTACTAAACCTGCCAATAACACACCCGCTGCGGTGAAAGATTTAAACAATTTCAAAACCGATGTAGTTAGTGAATTACAAGGACAAATAAACAGTCTAACCCAAGCCGTGTCAAAACTTGCCACAAACTTTTCACAGCAACTAGATAATTCTCGTGATGTAAAAGAAAACGATCGGTTTTCTCGTCCACGAAATCGAGATCGTCAAGTATATCAATATGACCGTGGACTGTGCCGTAAATGTCAAGCGCCAGGACACTTTGCACGTGCCTGCAATTGGAATGAACAGGGTAATATAGATTCCTCATTTATTTGTCATATTTGTGGCCAAACGGGCCATAAGAGTCCACAGTGTGTAAACTATTCGGGAAACCGGTGGAACCCGGGGTTCACAGGGCAGGACCCCCGGGGCGGCGACTAGATAAAATTTCTGTACACGAGTCTGCCCATGTTATTAATAACATTTCTGATAAAACTGTAAATTATTCAGAATCAACTGAATGTACAAGTGACAACGATTCAACATTTGTTTGTAAATTTTTGTATATGCCTGTGCGAATTGCAAATCAGGAAATTTCAGCATTAATTGATACAGGTAGCTCAATAAATGTCATGTCTTCGCAACTTTTTAACTCAATACCAGATTGCATGAAGTCCGAGTTCAGTGCTACGAGTGACAAAATTACTTTAGCGAATAACCAAACAGTGCAAATTTATGGAACTGCTAAGGTTAAGATTGCTGTGCCTCAAGGAAAGCACTGGATTCATGTATATATTTTAGTGCAAACATCGCATCCTTTAATTTTAGGAACGAATTATTTATATTCCAAGAATATCGTTCTTGACTTTAGTGATTGTCGCATAAGATCTAAACATTTCAAGGTTTTAACTCAAAGTCCCGCTTCTATACCTCCGAATTCAGAAGTCCTTATCTGGGGACACGTAAATGGAAAAGTGCAATATGGAATGCAAGGTATATGTACTTCTAAAATATCTAAAGACCGAGGAGTCATAATATCAAAAGCTGTAGTGACAGTAAATCGAGAGAAACAAGTCCCGATTAAAATTTTGAATTTTACTAATGAAACTGTACATTTGAATAAAGGACAGATTTTAGCGGAGCTTGAACCATTTTCTAAGGATCATGTATGTATGCCTTTGAGTGAAAATAATGACACTCATTTTGTTCAAAATATTCAATTGTCGACTGAACCGGTGATTAAAGATACTGAGATCGACTCTAAATTTATTTCTTATTTTAATATTCCCGAATACTTAACTGAAGTACAGAAATCGACATTGATTGAATTTTTACATTCTAATAAAGACTTATTTGTAACCGAGGAAAACCCTGACTTAGGCTTTACCAATGTTGTTCAACACCAAATATGTTTGAAGCCCGACTTTAAACCGAAACACCAACGTTCATATCGTTTAACTCCTGAAAAGAAGGATATTCTAAGACATCATTTAGATGAACTTTTGAGACAAGGTGTAATTGCACCGGTAGACGAAACAGAAGATGTCCCTATTACAAGTCCGGTTGTACTTGTGTCGAAAAGAACGTACCAAAAAGGCAAAGCAAATGCTTCATCGAAAGAGACTAGTTTGTCAAAATTTCGTTTCTGTTGTGACTTTAGGTATTTAAATTCCATGACTCAGCACTTTTCGTATTCAATCCCAGATTTACAAGATCTCACTGAATCGTTTTCTACAAAAACACCGAATTTTCTGACATCAATAGACTTATCGTCTGGATTTTTTCAGCTACCGATTTCAAAAGACAGTCAACGTTACACAGCCTTTAATACATGTTTTGGTACTTTTAAATTTTTAAGATTACCTATGGGACTGAGCTCATCTCCAGCATCTTTTCAACTGTTGATGGATAAAGTACTTAAAGGATTAACTTTTAAATCATGTTTGTGCTATCTTGATGATATCCTTATTGCATCCGAAACATTCGATCAGCATATTGAAGATTTACGGAACGTTTTTCAAAGACTTTCGAATGCTGGTTTAAAGCTGGGACCCAAAAAGTGTACCTTTGCTCAGAACTCTTGTATATATTTAGGTCATAAAATTTCAAATAAAGGAATTGAGCCGCCACCGGACCGTGTTCAGGCCATCGTTGATTATCCTATACCAAAAAATGTGAAAGAGTTACGCCGCCTTGTTGGTTTATTTAATTGGTTTCGGAAATACATCAAAAATTTCAGTGCTGAAATGGAACCTCTGACGAGACTTTTAAAGAAATATGAACGTTTTAGCTGGACCGATGAACAACAACGTGCATTTCAGAATGTTAAATCACTCCTGCTAGATTCTCCTATTCTAGCCTTTCCAAACTTCAATTTTCCATTTAGACTTGCTGTAGACTCTTGTTGTAAGGGGATTGGTTACGTGCTATATCAGAAAATGAGCGAAACTGATGAAATTCGTGTTATACGATTCGGATCTAAGGCACTTAGTAAATGGCAGAAATCATATGGCCCAACAAAGCTAGAATTACTTGGCATGGTTACCGCCGTTTTAGAATGTTCATCATACCTACGTACACAGCCGTTTGTTATAGAATGCGACCACCAAGCGTTGAAACCGCTATTTAGCAACCAACTGAAAGGCGCCATTTATGAGCGATGGATTGCTATTTTGCAGCAATATAATTTTGAAATTCAATACAAACCTGCGAGGGAAATGCAAGTTCCGGATGCTTTGTCACGATGCACGCAAGAGACTAATAACGCTTTTGAAAGTCCAGACGAGCAAGATCCATACTTCCCATATGAACCGGAAAATACAGGTCAAATAATTGTTCCAGGAGGCATTCAATTGACCACTTTATTACATGACTCGGATACTAGCGACAGTAAAAATTTACAATTGAACAATATTTGTCTGCCTGCGCCAGTTCCGATGTACACCGTCGATAATAGTGTTCCACGCAAAAATGTATTGTTACAGGCACAAAATGAATATGATGCCGACACTGAAGACATTGATCAACAGTTTGCACGTGTAGCAAAGAAACGTAAACCGCGAAAAACGATACAACTTTACCCACGAAAGAAATATAACGTAGTGAAAAAATCAGAACCTTTGAATAAACTGACCGATTGTGACTCAAGGCATACTCAAATATCGATTTCTGATCAGTTGAACCAGTTTGAAAAAGTTTATCAACAAATCACTCAGTCGACTAATTTACCAAAATCGGATCAAATATTTGATCAAAGTACTGATAGTGCTACTTCTCAATGTGATGCAACATTTTTCAATCAAAGCACTGAAAGTTCTCAAAATGAAGAGCCAGACAAAATATTTAATCAAAGCACTGCAAGTGATAATGTACAGGATTCGGACAAAATATTTGAGCAAACTACTGACGTTAATGAAACGCAGGTTGCTTATACCAGTGAAAATGAAATTACGAACAATTATACCAACAAACGAGACTCTGATACTGGTATTGATAGTGATCCAAATGTAAATATTTTGAAATCGATTGACATTTTTCGGGAAAAGGGATTTAGCATAGAGTCGATACATGAATTGCAGCGTAATGATACAAACTGCAGACCGTTAATTAAGTATCTTGAAAGAAACGAACTGCCAAAGCTGCAGAAAGAAGCGCGCAGACTTCTTTTATTAATACCAAATTTTCACTTGATCAATGGAATATTATTTCATACACGAAATAGGAAATCAGTGCGTGCAAAAACAATGAATAATTTTCAGCTAGTTGTCCCGGAAATTTCATTGAAAACAATAATTGCATTACATCATGATTCGACATTAGGTGGACATTGTGGTATACAAAATACTCTTGATTTAATCCAAGAACAGTACTATTTTCCGAATTTGAGTGAAAAAGTAACTGATTATATTCGTTCATGTCATGAATGTCAAAGCAGGAAAAATACCACACTAAAAACAAAAGCGTCCATTACGTCATTTCCTACGCCGTGTGCACCATTTGAAGTTTGGGAGATGGACCTTCAATATGGACCCGTCCCTGTCTCTCGAAGTGGCAATTCTTACATTTTTACTGCAATTGACTTATTTAGTAAATACATGTTTGCAGAGCCGATACCTAACACTGATCCGTTAACAGTAGGAAATGCTCTTTTTAGATTAGTCACGCAATTTGGAGTTTGTCGAACTATCGTTAGTGATCAAGGATCGGAATTTATTGGTAAATGTTTCCGAGAAGTTTGTCGTTTATTGGATATTATTCAGGAATATACCCCTAGCTTCGCTCATCATTGTTTGGGAGCATGTGAGAGACCTCACAGAACTTTATCGGAAAGACTAACACCGTTTATTGTAAAAGGAAAACCATGGGAGGACGTATTACCGGGAATAGTATTTTCGATGAACAATACGCCAAACCAAAGTGTTGGATTTTCGCCTTTTGAAATAGTGTTTGGGAAAAGACCCCAATTTCCGTTGTCTCTACATATTAAGGACACCGACTTTTCGTCTGTACCTAAAGATTGCCATACGTATCTGAAACAGCAATGTGAAAAATTAAACATTATACGTACTGAAGTCGAGAAAAATGCTATCAATTCAAAAGTTAAAATGATGGACCGAGTAAATAAGGACAAAATATCAAATATTTCATTTAATGAAAACGACTATGTTTATTTGTTGAAAGAGCCAACCGGGTCAGGACAAAAATTTAAGAATAAATTTGCCGGTCCATATGTGATTTCTGCAGTAAATAGCCCTCATATGTACACCCTGAAGGACCCACACACGAACAAAATTCTATCAAAGTCAGTGCATATCAATAGACTGAAATCTGCGTATGTGAGAAAACCAAATCCGTCAAAATATTTTATGGACCCTGTTCATACGAAACTAGACGATGTTGAAGTCCAAGATTATACATCTATGGATGAGGATAATACGCCTGTTAAGGACAACCAGAACACCAATTATGACAATTTATCTGAAAATACTTCCGATTCTGATAATACAAGCAAATCAGACAATATTTTGATTGTTGAAAATAGTACAGCCATGTCTCGCCCAAAGCGCACTAAGAAATTACCCGCTAGGTTCAAAGATAATAATTTCATTCATTTTAGTGAGGTTGACGTATCTAGCGAATCAACGTCTGCAAGTCAGTTAAAAGTGAAAAGATTTCTAGCGCACAAAATTATGAATGGAAAAAGAGCGTATCTTGCTCATATAGTTGGTGAACCAGCCCAACACGCTATGTGGCTTCAAGAACATCAGCTTGGACCGAAAGCAAAGGCCAAATTGAAATCTCGACCTCCGCCAAAAATTTAAACATTTTTATTGTCATATCATCATCTTTATTTAATTTGCGTCCACCATTTATATACTCGTTAGATTTATCTCATGAGTACATGCGCGATACAACTCACGGTAAATATATATGTATATTCACAAGTAGACTATTTGTCTGTGAGAGTTTTCTCATGACTACATGCGCAATACAACTGTATATATTCACAAGTTACTATTTGTCTGTGAGATTTATCTCATGACAATTTAATAAAGTAGCTATGTACAACGTAACATTTATCGAAATTTGGAACATCGACTCATGATATTCATAATTCGTCAAGGATCTGTGTGATATTTTTAGTGCCGTCTGTATTTTATTCTACCGCAAACTTACTTGTGAGATTTATCTCATAGTAAGATATCCGTTTACTGGATATCCGTAAATGAAGACCAAGAGGCAAAAGAGAAAGATTAATATGAACATTTATTGCATGTTCCCTATTATATTTTGTATTATTATGCATTGATGTGTTTATTATATATGATTCCGGCATCACTTACATTTTTGCTACTTAAAATATGATTATTGAAATATCGTATTTTGTATTGATTATTGATAACATGAATAATATTGTTTGATTGATTAACATGTTTTTGTTTTATATCGAAGCTTTTATTAGACTTTAAGGGCAGTTAGCCTGAATTACTTTTGAAAGGCAAATTCATTGACTTTAGAACATGTAGCTAGAAGATTTGCTTGTTGTTTTTCACCCTCCGTTTTGAATTTCGAATTATGACTATCGTATTTGTATGTAATTTTATAAGTTCGAAAGTTGCAAGGATTAGTTAAAGACTTAATCGAATTGTCAAAACTTTATAAAGAAAACTACACTTTATTTTAAAAAATGAACATTGTTTTTTCTGTAGTGCGAATTGTTAGTGAAATAAGTTTAATACCCCCAAAACATGGAAATTGGAATAGTAAGGCATAGATAACCAAATGAGATTGTATGAATACCTGTCAGTGACTTTTATATGTTAATCACGAATAACCTGAGTAGTATTGCTGTGAATAGTATGGTTCACGAGAAATTCAGAGTGCATGAGAGTTTTATGATCTGGTCTTATATTGTATTTTTGTGTGAGACTCTTTGAAAGTGTGCATATTTTATCACGTTTAGCATTTATCTACAAAATAAGAGTAAGGTCTCTGGTGATTTCATAGTAATTTATATCACATGATATTAACTGTCACGTTTATGACGAACAAGATATTTTCTATACATGTAGTACTCTGCAATTTGTTACAAGATGCTTATTCCACAAAGTTATCCATACCAGTTACTTATTAGTTTTTATATATTGAAAGTTGAGAGAATTTTGAATATTATGAAAGTTAGACAGATATATTGGTATTATTGAGCATGTATTTTATTTGATTATTGTATGAATTCCACATATGCAAAAATTCATTGGGAATTTTCTTTCTGCCGGGGGATGTTATATATTTAGATATATATTATATGTATGTGTAATTCAGTTTGATATGTTTTACGGAATTGTACAAGTGATGTCCGGAAATGCCTTTTTGTTTTACTCTCTCTCTTATTAAAATGTCGTTAACGTAAGATGTGTTTTTGTTCATGAGCTAGTCGCAACCCCAACACTAGTATTAATAAGACGAGGCGATATCGTTACACCCTAATACTTTTCTGCGCCAAGTTTCCCAAGGTGACGGCTCCAGCAACCGTCAGACTGCCAAGTATTCCACCTTTTAACGATATTCTGATTGGAAAGAATTTTGATCTTGTTTGAAATGATCTGTTTTGTATCTTTGAGAAATTGTCTCTATTAGTTTGCCAAAATTGCGATTTATCGTTAAATAAACTGTGAAATTTTCGGTGAAAAGTTTTTCTTATGGGCGCAGCCATTTTGTTATATAAAATGTTTGATGCTATCCATAACAAAAAAATATTTTGCAATAAATATATTTACCTATTTCAATCAAAAATACAAATACTAAAAAACTAAGTATATATTTTTATAATTTATTACTTTTATAATATTCAATATATCAAATAATAAATCATATTTTTTCTTGTATGTAGGACTTCATTTCAGATATATTCATTTTGAAGCAAATTATAATTTTGCCAAATTACCGAAAGGATAAGATAAATTTCCGTGTTACACTTTACAAAAAAACTTACGTCGAGTAAAAACACTTCAATTCAGAATAACATGCGATAGAGAATTTTAAACGTACAAGGGGATGTTCTCGTTCCGATTTACTGGCGTTAGGTAAAGCATAATAGATGCAAAAGATAACAGGAAATAAAAAAAATATGCTGGGATATGCTTCCTCACAGTCTCTGAAAAAAATCGCCAATTAATATTTTTTGTGTTATATTCTCATGATTATTGGAAAGCCGAGACCCTCGTGAGTTATCAAGGTCGCTCAACACCCCTTAGTAGTATTATTATGATACACATAAAGGCGCAGGCACGGCTTTTGTCTCTGATAAAGAAATTCATATATAACGTAACGGTACCCAAATTGCACCGAGTACTCAAATTGCACCTATTTAGAAAAACTAGCAGCGAAAATCTTACAAGATTTTCTAGAGACTAAACAATTTGTTTTTTTTTATGATTTGATACTAAGCACATCTTTCAACATAGGTAAAACTATTTAGATATGCACAAAACGTTCACAGTATCTTCTTCTTCTCTGGATCTTTACACCCTTTATAGGGTAACCATACGAAATTGTATGTCGAACAGTTCCACCACCAAAAAAATAATTGAAGAATAAATTTTTTTTTTTTTTTTTTTTTTTTTTTTTTTTAATTTTCATTTTTTTATTGAAATCTGTACATTTGTTAGTAATGAAAACATCGAATACCGGTACCTTATCCCGGCCTCGTTAATGTTAGCAATAGATCATGTAAATATATATGTGTTAGTATTTGTTAGTTCATTTTACAAAAAAATATATCAGCTGTAGTTACAATATAATACAACATTTTTCATTTGCAATAAAAAATAACATAATAAAAGTTCAAAAATAAGGACCACAAATACATGAATTCATCATATTAGAATAATCATTTTAACAAACATACAGATATTCAAGATTTTTTTGTTTTTTTAAGAATGGAAAATTTGAGGTTAAATTAATCAATTTAAATTAATCAAAATTTAAAATAAAGAAAAAATTAATACAGAAAAAAAAATAAAATAAAAATAAATATAATTTTCTGATGAATATTTGATGTAGCTTTTTTGATAGTTCAAAAATTAACATTCTATCATTTTTTTCACATA
Source organism: Mytilus edulis (assembly GCF_963676685.1). NCBI lineage: Eukaryota > Metazoa > Mollusca > Bivalvia > Mytilida > Mytilidae > Mytilus > Mytilus edulis. The sequence goes on from NC_092345.1 coordinate 11,511,540, forward strand.
TGAATTATAATAGGACTTTAATTACAATTGAAACAAATGAGTAAATAGAATCCACAATTTATTAAAACTCTCAAGTTTATTGTTTCTTACTGCTATACACTTCTCTAGATTATATAGATCTTTTAGTACTTTCTTCACAGCATGAATTGATAAAACTTTCTGGAAATATCTTGTATTATAAATATATTGTTTAAGACACAGAAAAATCAGGTTTGAAATTTCACCCTTGTATACATGTGAGACATCCCCAAACAAAAAATTCTTTTTGGTGAATGAAATACTTATACCATTAGATAAAAACCATATATCTATTTCTTCTAATAAATTCTGGACATTTTCACAATTCCATAGTACATGTTCTATAGTTTCTATTTCTTCATTACAAAAATTACATAGCTGGCTATTTATGACATTAATTTTACACAAAAATTTGTTTGTAGCTAATATTCTATGATTTACTCTAAACTGTAACCATTGTAATTTTGTGTTATTAGTAACTGCAAAAGGAAGTTTGAAAATTTCTCTCCATTCCAATTCATTAAGTTCCAAAATTTGATTCCACTTTTTCTCCCCATTAGGAACCACTTTAGGTATTAACATCCAATATATATCTTTAGTTCCCTTTTTCCTTTTTAAAATGGTTTGAACAAAAGAGGGAATAAAAGGTTCTGTGAGCTTATTATCTCCCCTTGAATACAGCTTCTTTGTCTTATTTAATGCTGAAATGATACTATTATACATCATTATATTCCCAGAAATATCAAATTTGTCTTTTATTTCCCCATATGAGAGAAACTTTCCACTATTACTAATCACATCATTTACAAAAACAATACCTTTATTATACCAACTTCTATAAAATACATGTTTATTGTTGATATTTATATTCTTATTCATCCATAATGGACTAGCAAGAAAATATTCCCATGTAGAATTTATATCTTTATCTGCAAAATATTGCCATGCTTTAAATACATCAATCCAAAATTTATTTTTGACATTTGAAATAGTATTTGTTGTGTAACTATTTCCTAGTTTAAACAATTTTTCTTTATCCATATTTGTAAATAAAATAGTTGACCATTTACAGTTAGAACTAAACAATTTTCTTATCCATGTACATTTTAAAGCTATCATAAATAGATGAATATTTATCATCTTTAAACCACCATTCTTATAATCCATGTGTAACACTTCTTTTTTAACTCTATGAACTGGTGAGTTCCATAAAAAATAATAAATAGCATCATTAATTTTCTTAATCATCTCAGCATTTGGGTTTGGTAATGTTAAAAAGAGATGATTAAGTATTGGAAGAATAAGAGTTTTAACCACAGATATTTTACCAATAACTGTTAAGTTTCTTTTAGACGATGTATTTATCAAATTTTTTATCTGATGATACCTATCAGTATAATTTAAGTTTAAAATTTTATCAAGATCAATATCAAAGTTTATCCCTAACAGCTTAAAAGAAGTTGACCCCCATGATAAATCTCTGTTCTGGCATAACATTTCTCTACTGTATTTTTTACTTCCTATCCATACTACTTGAGTTTTTGTAAAATTTATCCTTAGTCCAGAAAGTTTCGCATACCAATCTAGCTCTAATAAAGCTTCTTCCATAGATTCTTCACTTCCATCTAAAATCAGAGAAGTGTCATCTGCAAACTGAGATAGTTTATGTTCAACTTGAGAAATTTCTATACCCTGTATTTTCTTATTACCTCTAACCTTTATTGCCAAAATCTCTGCACATAATATGAAAAGGTACGGTGATAATGGGTCCCCCTGTCTACAGCCTCGTCCAATACCAAAGAACTCTGATAAATTTCCACCCTGAATGACTGAAGAGCTAATATTATTGTAAAGTACTTTTATCCAGTTGATTATGGAATTCCCAAAGTTGAAAAAAGTCAGAACTGCTAAAAGAAAATCCCAGGATACTGTATCAAAAGCTTTTTCAAAGTCTATCAACAGCAATAAACCAGGTATATCTTTTTCCTCGGTATACTGCAAAATATCATATATAAGTCGGATATTATCTCCCATATAACGCCCACTTATAAAGCCAGTTTGATCTAAATTGATAAGTTTATCTAAAAATTTTTTAAATCTATTTGCGATCACCCCTGACCCAATTTTATAAACTGTATTTAATAATGAAATTGGGCGCCAGTTCTTCAGAAAATGGCGTGGCTTGTTATCCTTTGGCAAACATGTGATAATACCTTGTTTTTGAGTGACTGATAATGATCCAATGTGAAATCCATAATTTAGAGATTCTACAATAAAATATTTTAAATCTTTCCAAAAAAATTTAAAAAACTCAGTCGAAAAACCATCAGATCCAGGAGATTTATTATTTTTCATTTTATGTAATGTTAAACCTGCCTCAGCTATAGTTATCTCCCCTTCTAAATTATTTTTTTCATCCTCTGTCAATTTTTCAAAATTTAAATTTTTTAAATCATTTTCTAATTGTTCTAATTTACAGCCATTTAAACTACAGTCCCTATTTTTATATAATGTTTCATAAAATACTTTTGTTTCTTTTAAAATATCACATTGCTTTGTTATAGTCCTTCCATCTTCTGTTTCGACTTTTGGTATAATTTTACTAGTAAAATTTTTTGACTCAAGACCACAAAAATATTTAGTTGGCTTTTCTCCTTCCTCAATCCATTTTACCCTTGAACGTATTAATTTACCCTTCATCTTTTCTTTCCTTATATCCTCCAGTTCTTGTTTTTTTATCTTTTAATTGATTTATTAATTCTTCCTTAAAATTTGCTTCTAATAAATCAATTTCCCTTTGTAAATCTAGGACCTTTTTATCCTTTTCTTTTTTCTTATAACTTGCATATGAAATAGTCTTTCCTCTGATTTCCATCAATAAAGTCTCAAGAAATAATTGCTTGTTTATAGTAAGTTGTAAATTTTCATCATAAATTTCATCAATATGTTCCAAATCATAAACATGTGCACAATATTGTTTCTTGACATCAAATATTTTATCTTTAACAATATTTACATATTCTTGATCATATAATAGGGAATTATTGAATTTCCACAGTCCTTTACCTCTTATAAATGGGTTAAATTGTAGCTCTAAAATTACAAAAGAATGATCTGAGCGATAGCTAGGTTCAATTTTACAATTTAGTAAATTTGTTAACATATTATCTGTAAAAAGAAAAAAATCCAACCTAGCCTGTTTAAAGGGCTTCTTTTTTCTCCATGTATATCTACGCAAGTCTGGGAAAAGTTCCCTAAAAGGATCTATAAGGTTCCATTGATCTATAATTTCTAAAATTTTATCTCTAGCACTAGGGTTATTAATATGTAAATAGTTACAATAGTCTATATTGGGATACAATACAAGATTAAAATCACCACATATTATAAAGTTTTCATTTCCAAAATCTTCTATAATACACATAATAAGATGGTAAAAATTAGGATTATCTGCATTAGGACCATACAATGATAGAAGTGTTACTCTCTCCTTGTCTATAACAATATCTAATGCTAGATAATTACCATTTACGTCTTTCTTCTCTTTTAATACTTTAAACTCAAAATTATTATTAAACATTACAGCAACTCCTCTAGAGTTTGAGGAGAAAGATGAAAAATAACACTCATAGCCCCACATGGTCTTAATATTCATTTCACTTTCATTTGTGAAATGTGTATCTTGAATGCAATAGATGTTGCATTTTTTAGACTTAAGGAAATTAAATACATCTCTTCTCTTTTCAATGTCACCTAGACCTTGACAGTTAACTGATAATATCTTTAGAGACCCCATTCAATTATGAGAAGAACAAAATGTGAAGTCCAAAAAGAATACAATAAATTAAAAGCAATATTCATCAGATGGGTTATTTGTACTGAAAAAGTATCTTGTTTTAACAAAAAAAAACAAAAAAGGAAAAAAAATAATTTGAAAAAGTGATGAAACTATGAGATAAAAAATTATAAACAGTATCAAGACAACAGGCATTCTTCCTGTTTTCTGCATACAATGTAATGATGCAGTTTCAATTTTTGCAATATTTTTCTCTGTTTAGTTAAATATTCACTCAACTATCTTAATAAATCTTTATTTTGATTGACATAATATATAATCAGATCAGAAATTTCGAAATAATATACAAACTTTAAGTAATAATTGTGTTTTGTTTTGTTTTAAAGTATCTAGAATTATCTCCCTTCTTTCAGTATTGAGTATAAATCAACAAAGTACATGTATATTTCTTAATCTCCAAAAAGTCAGAGTTACTTCCCTTCTCTCAGTCTTCTGTTGATGTCATCATACAACCCATATTTCATTTGGAGACCATTATCAGTTCTGCCATAAATGCCACAGTTGAAATACCACACCTGATCAAACCTTCCACTATCTTCAAGTCTTTTTATAAGAGCCATATTTCTGGTGGTAACATCATCTACAAATTTTACTTTGTTTCTTAGTTCTTTTCTTTTTCTCATTATACTCCTCTTTACGTCAGTATTAAAACACCTTACGATTAATGGTCGTGGTTCTCGCTGTGCAGGTAAACGATGGATGGCTACAATATCTCGGTCATGCAGTGTTATATTTAAGTCAGACTTTACCATTTGTATAAAATCTTGACGGAGATCTTGCTGCTCTTTCCAGGGAAAATTAAATACCTTGATGTTATTCTTTCTGGAGTATTGTTCATTGTAGTTACTGCTTATATTTGTTACTTTAGCAATTTCTGTTGTTTCAGACAGTTCTTTTTTAATTGATATTGTTTTGGCTTCATTTTGATCTATCTTCCTTCTCAAATGTTCATTTTCAATCGATAAGGCCTCCACCTTTTCTTGCATTTCTGTTTGGATTTTATTTAATCTCTCATTCATCTTTTTATCTAAAGTGGATTCAAATTTACTAAAAAGTTTTTTCACAATACCAGTAACCATATTCTCAAGGTCAGCTGTTTTGACAAGGTCTTTTGTTACTTCATTCAGATCATCTTTTGTTGTTACATCCTTGAGGCTAAACTTGATTTCATCTAGGTCTTTTTGAAAATTAATTATCCCTGATAAATCCATACTTGTATTGGAATCTGTTGACACATCTGAGCGAGTTCTCTTTGTAGGTTGTTTACTAATATCTTTATCTTTCTTAGCTGTTAATAAAGACTTAACAGTTTTAACTTGTTTCTGTTTATCTGCTGATTGACTTGAAAGTCTATTTGAAGGGTTACTACCTCCAGGCATATTGCACACAATATAATTATATATGTCTATTGTAGATAAATCCAATCATTCAAGTTTACACAATAAAATCCTTGAAAATGTCTAATATTTCCTATTTTCTTGAAATATATCACACAAAAAGCATATCAATGGATGCATCACTTCAAAAACTACTTCTTGGCCATAAAATTAATCCATTTCAGACAATTAAACTGCTGAAAATATTGCAAAAATTGGGAGCTGACTTTTCACAGTGTTATCAGCTCAGCGGCCATCTTATCTTGATGAAGAATAAATTAACAATCGTAACACAACAACATTATATACACTATATACATTTTTTAAGTCTTTGTGTGTTTTTATAAAGGAGGTTTACAGGTTTTATTTTGACTTTTACATAGGAAGTTTACAGTTTAAGTCTTTTAACATACAATTAAAGGAAAAATTATGATTTTTACTTTTAGCAGTTATTTTTCATATATTTTTTTTATTTTTGGTTAACTGATCAATATTTAATATAATATTTACAGATTAGATCACATATTCACTTTTTAGATAATTCACTTTTTAGATAATTTACAAAAATGAAAAAAGACAAGATTTTGGTCTTTGATCTTTAGGAATTCGCCTTTATATCTTTAAAGAGAACTTGACATTAATTTATTCACTGTGTATTATGAGAACAATTAGAAAGATGATGTTTTTACAACTATTTACAGTTAATTCACAGAATATTTATGAACTGAAACTCTTAAGATTTAATGAGAATGATTATACTGTTAATAATAGTATTAAGTAGACTAAATCAAAATCTTTTGTTTAAATTTTACATTGCTGTCCTCCCATCCTTGCCCCCACTCTTAGGCAGCCTTTTTCTTTGCTTGGTCTTTCATCACCAGTTGATATCGTGCGTTGTGTATGAGAAACACTAGTCTTCTTGATTGGAATTCTATTTGAGATATCAGGTCAGATGTGATTCTGTATATCTTTTGTATTTTTGTAATGTCCATTAATACTTGAATTGTCATTTCACATGTGAGATCTTCTACTCGCACATTCCCGTTTGTGGTTAGTAGGTTCTTAATTGTTTGTAATATTGGATCTCGCAGGTAATTCCACGCTTCACATTCTATAAGCAAATGTTCTAATGTCTCTTCTTTACACTCACAGGCTATACAATGATCTTCAGTTCCTTCTTTGTATATCTTATATCTTAGAGGTTGTAGAATATAAGTTCCAGTTAATAGTTTGATCTTGATAGGTACTCTCTTGCTGTCTCTTGGAGATTGGTGCTTGATTCGCAATATTGGATGTATTTTTCCTGGCATGAATATATCACTGTTAAGGTATCGAAGGCCGGTATAGAGCTTAGCTAGAGATGTTGTTCGTTCAATCCAGTAGGCATTGATACCTTTTTTAGCTTTATTTAACAGTTCATCCTTTTTCATCTGAATATCTAGCCACTCACTTGCATTTCCTAGGTCGTATTTTAACATGATTGTTTTTACTTGAATAAACCAGCTGTTACTATTCATTGACTTGATGCACAATTGCCTCCTTGCTAGTTGTTTTTCTAAACTTTCGTTGGGTTGGGTACATACATTTATGAATAGGGTCATGACCTTTATGTGTATTTGCGCTTCTACTGGTAGTATTCCCGTCAAGATGTTAATTGCCGGATCTGGTGTATTAGTTGGTAGTGACATCAGTTGCTTGAGCATTTTCTTTTGAAATTTTTCCAATTTCTCTAGATCCAGAGATTGTGGTGTTAGTAGATCCATTCCATATAATAACACCGGCAAGATGTAGATTTTAAACAGGTGTATTATAGTTTCCATATCCAGTCCATTTTCACCATGGAAGCCACTCTTGGCAAATATATCGGTGGGAGTGGATCATACTTATCCACACCTTTAGCAGCATAGTTCACATTTGCATCGATTTCTCCTATCAGATTTAATTGTCCTTCGAATAACCAATGTTCTTGAATAAGTACAAAGTCATTTTGTCTAATCAGATCCCTAACCGTTGCACTGCATGATTTAATACTTTTACAGTTGTATGATACTATTTGCAGTGTAGTATTTGAGGCTTCTGTTGGTTGTGCTACCTGATCTGCCATTGGAGGCTTTGTTGGCCTAAAAAATGCTGTTGGTGATTTGGAATTAACGGGTTGGCAACTAAGACTTGTTGATTGAGATTAGTTGACTCTATGTCAGAAAGATCGGTTCTAGCACTATTGTTTCTGCTTTGCTCGTTACGTCTCCGGTCTTGCACCGTAACATGTTTTCTATTATTCGGTTGTATGTACTGAGGCCTGTTGATTGATGTTAATTTTTGCAGCAATGATGGTATAGTGGGTCTTTCCTGTGGGGCAGTATTATGTACGAATGGCATCTGGGTTATGATGATAGGTGTCATTTGTCCTGTATTCTGGTGAGCATTATACATAGGCGGCGGAAAGTTGTACCGAACAGTATCGTTGTTGTTGATAGCATCAGGGCCTGAGACTTGTCCTCTATGGCCTTCATTTACATTATATCCTGATGTCATTATATTGCACCCTGGTTTTAAGCTTGTAGACTCTATTCTTGGCGGGTAGTTCATATTTACTTGTGCTACGCCGTTGCAAACTTTGAGAGGGTTCTGGATGACCCCAGGGTTTGTAGGTACGCTCGGGCTTACTGTTGAGGCTATATTCATTGCAGATCTACCATTTTCTTGATTACTTTCATAGCTTGGGTTATTGACCCTATTTTCATGATGTATGTCTAGTCTTTCATCAGTGATGTTAAGGCTCTCTGCTACTTTCTGTAGCTGATTTTCTACCTGATCCATAACGAGATTTGTTAATTTTTCATGGAAGGCTAGTATTCTGTTGTTAATTTTTCCTTGAATTTGTTCATTTAATGGTGTTGAATGCCCCATACCTTGCGGATTACTGATATTAGTACTAGTGTTCATGTCAAGTCTACGTTTCATTGTATTGACTAATGATTCCAATTCACAATTCTTGGATTCTAGGTATTGGCAACGAGTTTCCAGGAGCACTATTTTAGACTGTTCTTCTTTGAATATTTTTTCTTTCATTTTCAGATGTTCTTCTGCTTTTCGCAATTTAAGTTCTCTCTCACGGATCTCTCTTAGTTTTACAATTGCAACCTCATCTTGCTCAATACGCTCTGATGTTGATTGTTCATGAGTTGGGAATGGATCAAGGTTTGTCCTTTGTGTTGTTTTTTTCCCATTTCTCTGGTTTGTCTTTTTCTCTTGTGCATATTGTTGGTTGTTATTTGCTATTTCATGATTGTTATGCAGTTCCTGCCTTTTAGGCCTATTTGTTCTTATAGTAGCCGTCTCCTGGGATTGCTCTGGGTTGTTTTCTTCATTTTCAGGCAATTCACAAGACTTTATAAATGTTTGGCTAGTATCAATCTGTTCATTTTCATCTTGAGTTGGTTCCAGTCTTTCGATTGTGTTGCAGCAGGAGTGGCATGTAAGACTGTTACCACTGATTGTCATGCACTCAGGATGAGCTATATCATTACAAATATCATAGACTTCATATTTATCTTCCATTATGATTGTGTCACATATATTGCATGTTTCAGGACTTTTTTCAGTTGAGTCATCATTCCGGCTACTGCTTATTTCTTGGGTGATTGCTGGTACGTCATTGTGATGGTAAGACGTTTTACTGTTTTCACCTTTTTTTTTACTGGAGACTATACTTTTTCTAATATTTTCAGGTTGACATCTTGGCATATTCGACATGTGTAGTCTTCAAGTTCTTCCTTTTCTAACAATTCGATCTCCTTTGTTGAGAGGCGTTGGCAGTTGTAGTGTACCCAATGTCGGCCTGAGTTACAGAATGTGCTTTTTGTTCTACAATTCTTGGTACATTTGAAACATTGAATGCTGACTTTTTCATCTTTATCTGCATATTTTGGTTGTAGTCTTTTTCCTTGTAGAGCTTGTTCAAGTTTGCTTTTCATGATCTCATTTAATTTAGTGATGGTTTTGTTCTTATCTCCATTATTCACATTTTCTATAAGCTTATGTATTTCCTTTATGTCTCTGTCGCCAAAATTTTCAGGATTTTTCCCATTTACCATTAATGTACAGGTAGTAAGGTACAGGTTGACTGTGTAGGTTTTGCCACATTTTTCTTTCATCTTTATAGTTATTTGCACCGTGGCATTTTTCGAACTGTCAGTTTCTCTTTGGATAGTGGCTTTGCCTATATTGCATGGCAATTCCTCGAAATAAGCAACAGTTGCATGTTTCAGAAGTTCAAATGTTGCTGCATCTGCTTTAATGACTAGTCCTCCATTTGTTTGCTTGTATTCCATGCTTGTGGAGCGCTGAGTTGCTTCTAGCTTTTTTAGCAGTGCTTTATCTACATTAAGGGAATAATTCTTTATGATCTCTCTGTGTTTTTTTGCATCCTCTTTCCTTCTTACGACTTGCATTTCAGAATTGCTCGCCATTTTTATATTTGTTGTCTGACTTGGAGAAAAAAACCTCTTACTACTGATCAGCAAAAAGGTACGTCGTGGATAATCTCACTATCGACTGCAATTCACTGACCAGCAGTCTTTATTCAGAATATAAAATGGGAGAGTCTATACGTACAAAGAGAATGTTTAAGTCAAGATTATTTCCTTTTTGATTGTTGATTTATGGTTCCCAGCTGTTTTGTATTCACTATTTTTATATGGTATTATGTCAGTATAATGGATGGCACTTTTTAACTCTTTAAGCTATGGTTTTGTTATATCCTTGTTTCATCGGGTTGGAATATATGGGTCCAATGCACTAGATTACGATTGATCAGCAATAAGGTACGTCGTGGATAATCCCACTGTCGACTGCAAATTACTAATCAAACGCACTCTGTGTCTACTCGTGGCCTGGAGTTGTTATGGAAACAGAAAGTTAATAATAATATAGTTGGTATTGCTTTAAAGTTCTTGTTGGTATTGGTTTAAAGTATTTGTTGATATTGCTTTGAAGTTCTTGTATTCTTTATTTAAATTTAGGTGAAACAGTCGGTTTGCATTTGTTTGCCAATTTTACGCATCCAAACTTGAGCCAGGAGGGGATCTGGATGTACTCCGTCCTTGTATAGAGTAAAGTTGTACTTGTCTGCTAGCCTTTTGTGGCGATGTTTTGAGTTTTTGCTTTGGCAGTGGCTTAACTTTATGGAATTTTGGCACAACTTTATGGAATTTTGGGTCCTCAATGCTCTTCAACTTTGTATTTATTTGGCTTTTTTAACTATTTTGATCTGAGCGTCACTGATGAGTCTTATGTAGACGAAACGCGCGTCTGGCGTATAAAATTATAATCCTGGTACTTTTGATAACTATTTACACCACTGGGTCGATGCCACTGCTGGTGGACGTTTCGTCCCCGAGGGTATCACCAGCCCAGTAGTCAGCACTTCGGTGTTGACATGAATATCAATTATATGGTCATTTTATAAATTTTCTGTTTACAAAACTTTGAATTTTTCGAAAAACTAAGGATTTTCTTACCCCAGGAGTAGATTACCTTAGCCGTATTTGGCACAACTTTATGGAATTTTTGGTCCTCAATGCTCTTCAACTTTGTATTTATTTGGCTTTTTTAACTATTTTGATCTGAGCGTCACTGATGAGTCTTATGTAGACGAAACGCGCGTCTGGCGTATACAATTATAATCCTGGTACTTTTGATAACTATTTACACCACTGGGTCGATGCCACTGCTGTTGGACGTTTCGTCCCCGAGGGTATCACCAGCCCAGTAGTCAGCACTTCGGTGTTGACATGAATATCAATTATATGGTCATTTTATAAATTTTCTGTTTACAAAACTTTGAATTTTTCGAAAAACTAAGGATTTTCTTACCCCAGGAGTAGATTACCTTAGCCGTATTTGGCACAAATTTATGGAATTTTGGGTCCTCAATGCTCTTCAACTTTGTATTTATTTGGCTTTTTTAACTATTTTGATCTGAGCGTCACTGGTGAGTCTTATGTAGACGAAACGCGCGTCTGGCGTATAAAATTATAATCCTGGTACTTTTGATAACTATTTACACCACTGGGTCGATGCCACTGCTGGTGGACGTTTCGTCCCCGAGGGTATCACCAGCCCAGTAGTCAGCACTTCGGTGTTGACATGAATATCAATTATATGGTCATTTTATAAATTTTCTGTTTACAAAACTTTGAATTTTTCGAAAAACTAAGGATTTTCTTACCCCAGGAGTAGATTACCTTAGCCGTATTTGGCACAACTTTATGGAATTTTGGGTCCTCAATGCTCTTCAACTTTGTATTTATTTGGCTTTTTTAACTATTTTGATCTGAGCGTCACTGATGAGTCTTATGTAGACGAAACGCGCGTCTGGCGTATAAAATTATAATCCTGGTACTTTTGATAACTATTTACACCACTGGGTCGATGCCACTGCTGGTGGACGTTTCGTCCCCGAGGGTATCACCAGCCCAGTAGTCAGCACTTCGGTGTTGACATGAATATCAATTATATGGTCATTTATAAATTTTCTGTTTACAAAACTTTGAATTTTTCGAAAAACTAAGGATTTTCTTACCCCAGGAGTAGATTACCTTAGCCGTATTTGGCACACCTTTATGGAATTTTGGGTCCTCAATGCTCTTCAACTTTGTATTTATTTGGCTTTTTTAACTATTTTGATCTGAGCGTCACTGATGAGTCTTATGTAGACGAAACGCGCGTCTGGCGTATAAAATTATAATCCTGGTACTTTTGATAACTATTTACACCACTGGGTCGATGCCACTGCTGGTGGACGTTTCGTCCCCGAGGGTATCACCAGCCCAGTAGTCAGCACTTCGGTGTTGACATGAATATCAATTATATGGTCATTTTATAAATTTTCTGTTTACAAAACTTTGAATTTTTCGAAAAACTAAGGATTTTCTTACCCCAGGAGTAGATTACCTTAGCCGTATTTGGCACAACTTTATGGAATTTTTGGTCCTCAATGCTCTTCAACTTTGTATTTATTTGGCTTTTTTAACTATTTTGATCTGAGCGTCACTGATGAGTCTTATGTAGACGAAACGCGCGTCTGGCGTATAAAATTATAATCCTGGTACTTTTGATAACTATTAGGTCAACGGATAGTGAAGGTGATACAACTCCAAGTTCCTGATTTATAGTCCTAATGTTTTGATTTAGTTGGTAGATGTATCTGCTTAAGGCACTGTCTTGATTAGTGAATTGGTTGGTATCAGGATGTTTCTGTTTAATATTCCACTGTTGAATTGAGTATGGAGGAGTTTCAATGAAGGTTAATTTACAGTTGGCATATGGACGTAGAAGTTCTGCAATATTTCGAAAATTTTGAGTGGCGGTTTCGACAGCTTCTTCAGGTTTAGGATGTAGTGTGACGTATCTTGTCTTTGGATCGAATGCTGTCAAATCGCATGTACCCAACCATATATATATTGATATATTATCCAGGTGGCCAATTTTATGGGCTAAATTTTGCTGTAACCAGTGAAGTCCTTTAGATGTTGTTCTGGACTTTGCACACCAAAATTTAATGTGGTGGTCAATGCCTGGTTTGATTTGCTTTTCAAGGTAGTTGCCTTTACTGTCTGCAAAGAGTACAGGTGTTAGTTTCTTCTTTCCAGTTATTGGAGTGGTTGGCTGACGTAAGTATTTATTGAGTTTTGTTGTTGACATACCAGTTATCTTCACTTCTGGGGAAGGGGAAGGGGAGGGGGGACAGCGTTCTCTGCCAGACTTTACTCAAATTTAAATTTTAATTGAATTTACTAGAGAATAATTAGTTAAACAGTATTTAATTATATTTTTACAATAAAATTAAGGAAACAATATAGTGGGAAAGAGTTTGCCCTTAAGTAAAAATGTTACCTTGACAGATATTAACCCGGTAGTTCTACCGGCCCGTAACAATGGATATCCGAAAAATCGGTTATTTACACAAATTTATGGTAATTTATGGAAATATTTATATCATAAGATGTATTTCAATTAATTTATATGTTTTTAAATAATGTGTGTTGTCACAATTGCTTTGTTTCTACTTATATCACAAAATTTTCTTCTCAGTTTCAAGATGTCGTCTTCTTGCTTCGACCTCGCTTCCACTCACATCTATCAACAGATTAAGTATATACTGAAAAAGCAAAATGTACTGAAACGTCGCCATGCGACGTCATCAAAACGTCATCATTTTAAAATGAGCAAATACAATATGTTACAAGTATCCATTTAAAAAATAATGAAGAGTAAGCATGGACTAATATCCAATTGTTCAAAATATTTAATGAAATTAAACAAAAGCTCTGTTATTAGACTTTTGACCATGTGAATTTAAGCATGGAAGCAATTTGGGTACTCCTCATTTCAGAATCATTGATGGTTTGGAGGTCAGTTTAGACCAATTTTTCTATGATTCCATATGGAATAAAAATCAAATTGGTGTACCTTTATAATAAAAAAGGATAGGGCTACAAAATAAACACAGAATGGACATTTTTGTTTTCATCATAAAAAAACGTCGATGAAAAAACTGTCAAAATAGGTGCAATTTGGGTACCGTCACGTTATATATATACCTTTAACCGTATGTAGGAATCAACTTTTCAGAGAAAAGTGCCTGTGCATAAACTTTTTTTTCACAGGCACTTTAGAGACACTTGTCTTCGGAAAAAATACTGAACATATGATTTGATTTTTCCAAAGACAAGTTAGTGCCTCAGTGAACCGACAAACCCGTGGCACCAAGCTCAAATAAAAGCACCAACTGAGATGCACCCTGATCAGAATAAACATTTTACAAGACGATTTGATATGATTGCCAATAGGAAATCAAGCATCAGAAAACAAACTTGAAATGACGTCAATGTTAACATGGTTAGGTCACTTTGTCACAGAATATAAGTTCCGTCATAATATTTACTCCAAAGATAATTTATTATGTAACAAAAGTTCCAATTGGAATTATTTTTATGTGATATTTATTCCATCAGCATAATAAAAGGACCAATGCCTCAGAATTTTTATCACATAAAACAAATTCCAATAGGATGTTTTATTACATAATAAATTATCTTTGGAATAAACATTATGGTAGAAATTTCATCTTATGACTGGTATAACATTTTGATATATCACTCATTAAAATGAAAAAAATGGAAAAAAAATCTTATGTAATAATTATTCCGATTGGAAAAAATATTATAGGGTTATTGCATGAATAATGGGGAATATTGTCCCGAGTAGAATTTTATATTGCACGAGCTTGCGAGTGCAATATATGTTCTACGAGGGACAATATTCCCAAATAATCATGCAATAACCCTTTTATTGTCTAGCAATATAATATTTAAAAGTAAAAATTGGTTTAAACTAGATTTTGACGTTGATGACGTCATGAATTTTGAAGATTTATTGCACTAGTGCAATATTAGAATTTATTGCACGCTAACTTTTGGTTACTTTCTGTGGGAAATATTATATTGCTATACAATAATATGTAATATCAGAGACATATAATATCAGTATACATTCAGGTGTTATATACAGGTGAATATATCCAACTCATTAACACTTTTCATTTTAGCATTTAAAACCTGTTTTGATTTAGAATATAATCAGCATTTAAAATCTGTTTTGATATATATAATAATAATTAATAGTTATCCCATAAGGACGCGGTGTGTCAGTGTAAGATCATCCCGATGGCCGGAGGCCAGAGGGTGATCTTACACTGACACACCAAGTCCGAATGGGATAACTATTTTACATCCCAGCTGTTTTAGATTAGACGAAAAACCATTTACAATTCATAAAATCTAGTTTAGAACGCCACACAACCATTATTACATACTTTATATATTACTATATGATGTATACCCTTTATGACCCCCTAACACGATGAGTAGATATCAAACAATGTCAACTCGCCCCACTGGACAATCGGCCCACACTATATCGCCACTTTATGAAAAAATAGCCCCACTCTTGTATCCGACTCCCCCAACTTTAAAAAAGTGTAAAATCAAATTGAACAATCAGTCTGACAACTCATTTATTTAACGAAAAGGGTTTAAACCCCACTAAGTAAAGGTCTGCCAACTCGCCCCAGTTTTAAAAATATCTTGCTTCCTTTAAGTATGTTAAATTTCTGATAATTCGTATCCAGTCGTCCTGGTGAAGTGGTATGTGTCGTGGCTTGATATGCTAAGGGTCTTGAGTTCGAATCCCAGCATATACACTGGATTTTTTCTACGTGAATTTTGATAGACAGTCTTCTTCGTATAATTAATTATAAGTTTTATACTGGATTTGACATTCCCGCCAAAATGTTACAGAACAAAGGAAAGCATGCATAACAAAGAAACTTAAACTGGTGTGATCTGGTAGGGGTGATCCGGCTCAGATCACCCCTGTTAGAACAAAGGAGCTGGGATGTAAATCAGGTGAAAACTAAACTTCAGCATAATAGGAACATTTGTTATACTCATAAACATATAGGATAAGTTCCTAATATCAGTGGAACAAATATAATACAGATGGAAAAAGTATTCCACGACACAATTTCCGCAGAACAAATATTATTATAATATTGTTTCCCTCAGGAACAAATATACGTTGACAACTTTACCATGTGTACCGTGTCATCAACAATCAGGAGCAAAATGAAAGTACCCGATGCAAATCCTCGAGATGACGAAATGTCATGAAAACAATCATGTGTAGTTAGTAAAAACAAATCTGTGTGTAAAACTCCCGAACAACTGAAAAGCAATTACCTTTATTTTCAGCAATTATTACCAGCCGCTATATTAAAGACTGAAAAATTTAAGCAGTGCATGAACACGAGGGTGCACAATTTTAAAGTAGATTCAATTTTTTTATAAAAAAATTCAAATGACCACGTATTTGTCCCCGATTATAACTTGAATGACATCATAGAATTACTCTCAGTAAGTCAGTCAATTTGTATTTGCAATGATCAACAAGACGGGTACCACGCGCTTCCTGAGCACCTGCGATCACCAAATTTTCTATGGACTCATTGTAATTCCATCACTAGTCCTTATACCAGCAGATACTAGAACAAGAAAATTAGGTAAACGGACAGAAAGTCACAGGACATAAAGTCACAAATTTGGTAGGACAAAAAGTCACAGGACAAAAAGTCACAAATAATTTGTTGACAATTTTTTGAATATATAAGAGAAATGTCTTGAAATATTTACTTTTTGATACATATATTCATATAAAAGTTAAGGAAATATGTCAGTATATTTGGAAAATCAAGATTTATTTAATTTTAGTCATGCAAAAGATATATTTCTTGGCACCATGAAGCCATTTAAGTGCTAAGCCTCTTTGACACTTTGTTTTTTTTTAACAATCATTTGATCATTTTTGATTTTTTTTTGATAAATTTTGTTTACAAAGTTGGTTTGTATACAATAGATAAAGAAAAATACAAAAATATTTTTGTAGAACTAAGCGGTTTTTCTTCAAAGAAAATAATCAGAAAAAATGAATTGTGACTTTTTGTCCTGTGACTTTCTGTCCTACATTCGAAAATTACATACACAATCATTTCGGCAAATATCCACCTCAAAAGACAGTTATAAATGGTAATTTTTTCCACAAACAATAATCCGATGGAACATGTTGCCACAAGTTGTGGTAGCATGTCAAACAATTGAAACCTTTTAGAGATCAGTTGACACCAACTGTTCTCCACAACTTTCCAATGTCTGATATAGTACAGTTACAGCTTTTTTCTTCGTCCACGATTCATCTACCAGTACTCCATCATCGAGGTTAGCGGGCTGCCAAGCTGACCAAACTGGCCCTGAAAGCAGCCGTTAGTGAAAAAATAACAACAAAATAATAAACAAAGAAAAAACAACTCACCAAAACCAAGATGGCGGCCTACATATGGCGTCCTCAACTACCTGTTCCTGACCCACGGCATAACATATGTTAAAGCTCAACAAACGCCTTCCGGCACCGAGCCGACCGTGCAAGGGCTGTATAGCCAATCAAGGTCGTTAAAAACTTCCATTTGTTGTTTCTTCTACATTGAAGTCTGCTTACGAACTGTTGCATGCGCGGAGTATATGATTAAAATTACATATCAACAAAAATTTATCTATACACTTGTAGAATACTTGATGATATTTACATTCAAGAAAGACAACAAGTGATTAGAAATATGTACCTTAAAAAAATAACAGATTATTACTAACTGAATAAAAGCCATGGAAATTTAAAGTTTGTTTAAATTTTCTGTTTCACATCTGTCCTTAGTTCAAGGGTCTCAGGAAAAGGGTCGTTATGGTCAAAAAAGGAAAAATTACCGAACCTCTCTCTATTTCCAGTCCACTTGTTTCCAAATGCTACGTTTTTTGTTTACAGCTAGTTGTTAGTTTAAATCAGGACATTTCAAAATCTTGGGTCTTTTTAAAGCTAAACTATACCATGTATATGGTATTGGTTTTGCTAGTTATTTAAGGCTACGTGATAACATGTGGTTGATTGAATCGTTATCATTATGTCTTTGGTAGATATTTCTATTATTTGCAATTATATCAGATACAAGCCTTAACTTTTATACGGATTTCGTTTTTTCTTTGAAGGAAAATTGATCGAATCGCTCCGATTTGTAAAGTTTGAAAGCTCAATTTTCATTGTATATGTTAGTGCGTACTGTCTATAGCTTGTGTTAATTTGTTAAAGAAAGCCATGAGGGATATGCAACATTATACGTTACAAAATAATATCAGAAGGACGTTGGCTGAATGTTTTTTAAGTTATTGCACGGTAACAGATGGTGCCGTCCACCGCAATACCACAATCAATAAACGGATTTTCGTCAGAACCTGACGTTTAAATCTTCTTGTCAAAAGAGACTGATAAAAAGAAATCGACAAAAAGAAACGTGAATATTAATAAAATTTAGAAAGAACATGGGTAATGTGTCAAAGTGACATCAACCCGACCATAGAGCAGACAACAGCCGAAGGCCACCAATGGGCCTTCAATGTAGCGAGAAACTCCCGCACCCGGAGGCGTCCTTTAGCTGGCCCCTTAAAAATATGTATACTAGTTCAGTGATAATGGACGTCATACTAAAGTCCGAATTATACACAAGAAACTAAAATTAAAAATCACACAAGACTAACAAAGGCCAGAGACTCCTGACTTGGGACAGGCGCAAAATTGCGGCGGGGTTAAACATGTTTATGAGATCTCAACCCTCCCCCTATACCTCTAGACAATGTAGAAAAGTAAACGCATAACAAAACGTACATTAAAATTCAGTTCAAGTCCGAGTCCGATGTCAGAAGAAGTAACAAAAGAAATAAACAAAATGACAAAAATACATAAATAACAACAGACTACTAGCAGTTAACTGACATGCCAGCTCCAGACCTCAATTAAACTGATTGAAAGATTATGTCTTCATCATATAAATACCAGGCACAATCCCTCCCGTTAGGGGTTTAGTATCATACTGTCATAAATTATATGAGAAGAACATAACCCGTGTCATGCCAACAACTGTTTTTTTTTCAAAATAAATGTGTTTAGTTCCGATGCAAAAACCCTATAAATGAATCAATATTAAAGCCAAAATATGCGATCTTTAATGACCTGACAACATGCAGTGTCGTAACTATATCCCTTCTTAATAAGTATGTTCAAAGGTTTTGTAACTTTTTGAGGTGAATACTGACATTTTTGTGCTTTGTAAAAAATATTACCATAAAAGATTGTATGTGAAATACCTGAACGTATAAGATGTCTGAATGTTGAGTTATATTTACGAATTATTTCCTTATATCGGTGATAAAATTTAGTAAATGTTTTGACTAGTTTGTGATATCGAAAACCTTAGTGTAATAATTTTTCAGTAATAAATAAATTTCTCTCGCTAAAATCTAATACGTTGTTACATACACGAGCGAATTGTTCAAGTTGAGATATATAAACACCATAAGATGGTGACAAGGGAACGTCACCATCTAAAATGGATAATTAACGATAGGAAATGAAAAATCATCTCTTTTATCATAAATTTTTGTATTAAGCTTCCCGTTAATGATATAGATATCAAGACCAAGGAAAGAGCAGTGGTAATTGTTAGTATTAGCTTTATTTAAAGTAAGTTCAATAGGATAAATTTCTTTAGTATACATACTGAAGTCGTCATTATTGCGAGCCAATATAACATCTAAATATCTAAAAGTATTGTTAAATTTTTGTATCAAATGTTGTTTCGATGAGTCTTTGCTAATTTTATTCATAAATTATAACTCGATCATAACAATACAAAAACAATTCCGCAATAAGTGGTGCACAGTTAGTTCCCATTGGAATTCCAATCATTATTGACGATATACGGAATCTCCAAAGCGAACAAAAATGTTATCTGATTCAAGTAAAATATCAAGCGCATATATCAAAGCATGTCCAATTGACATAGTTCTTTTGTTTATTACTACTAATAAATTACATAAAAGAGTTTGAACATATGTACTCGCATTCTGACTTTTTAAATGCCAATTTAATTAGGGATGTGATTTTTTTCTTAATAAGAATATGAGGCAAAGTGGTATATAGGGTAGAAAAATCAAAATTAAACTTTGAACAGATTCAAAATCACCAATATATCCATGCAATTTATCAAGTACTTCAAACGAGTTTTTGACACTTCAAAAGTAATTAATTCCACTATTTTCAAAGACCTTATTTGAACAATTTATTATCAGGTTTTTTATTGTTTCAAGTGTACTAGTAAGTAGAATAGACAATTTCGTACATTTAATTCGAATTGAGGCTCGCGGGTATAAGATTTTCAGAAAAAAATTAAACATTTATTTTTCATTACAAATTTTATTTATTACCTTGAGTAGTGGTTACTTTATCATATAGTACAAAAATCATTTCAAAAAATCATTTCAAAAAATCAATTCGTGTTGGCCCCAGGTGACTTTTAAAATGTAGATATCATTGAAAAAGCTCCATATTATCTGCCGTAGGTGCAAAAATGCCATTTTTGGCATTAAAATTGAAATATTTTTTTTAACTCATCGGTTACCTATATTTTTTTATTGTTGTTTTCGAATAAGCTGTACATAAACTAAATAATTGTAAAATGTTAGCGATTTCTGTAATTTAGTTTCTTTTTTTTATTTCGATATTACCGCTATTTCTCCTATTAGTTCTACAGAAAAAAAGGACATTAACAAAAATGCATTCTTCTTTCGAAGGCAGATTGTGAGCGTAAATGAACGGTGACCCAATTTTTTATTTCATTTTTCTATTAAGTATAAGATAAAGTTCATTTGTAGAAAAATATAGCGAAATCCTATATTAAATAAAGAATTTGATTTAGACCCGCGAGTCCCCTTAACGAATTAGTTAATGCGAATCGAATTCGAATTACGTGTGAACTCAGCATTACATAAACTTTGACATATTATGCACTCGCTAAAAATGCGTCTACAGTTTGTTGATCATCGTTTGTTTGTACAAACGCTACATTTGTTTCCAACTTCAACCTTGAATATACTAAATTCAATCGGGTTCAGGAACAATCCAGTATATCTTAGCAGAATAATTCGTAATTTATCTATTTTCTATGTTAATATAATTTAGAGTATTCTGTATGGTATACTCCGTGAAAGATGCATATTTTTGCTTGTGTGATACATTTTTCAGCATTTATTTTCTAATTTTTAAAGAAATTCATACTTGCATGCTTGTAGAATGTGTGTGTATTTTAAGAAAAGAAAAACACATCTGGTCTGTGTTTCTAATACTAAAATAGGTGTTTCGGTTATGTTCATGCAGGCTTATGCCTATCCTCATCAGGTATCCCTAGTCTATATTTTGCCTTTGTTATAATATTTTAGAATGGTTCGAATTTGATTTTACCTATGAAGGGATACTGTGGCGTGGTCAACTACATCAAAGAGTTGATGGTCAGTCCTTAATCAGTTTAATGATCTGACTTACATCTTGATTAATATGACACTTTATACGGTACAAGAGTTGCACAGTAGTATGGCATAATCTAAACCAATATATTTTTCAGATTTCGGTCCTGACATAAATTACAAACCTTTGTAGAAGTGTCCATTAAAATAAATTGAAATTAATAGTAACTAATATTTCAACTCCCTCTTGCAAATTTGACCTTAGATGGATGTTGGAAATTTTATAGATCCTCTTTGATAAAGAAAAGCTCCTCAACTGTTTCGATTCTTTGACTTTCAAATATTCGGCTTTTGATGAAGGTAAATCCAGAAAAGCGCTTTGGACGCATACAATTTATAATTTCTGAAGTCTATTCAGAGAAAAACGGAAAAAATGTACATGATTTAAGTTAAATTTTGATCGAAGGGTTGATTAAATGATTTTTTGCGTAAACACCCAGTTTGAAATATTGCATAGACAAAAAAAAGCATAGTTATTACAAACATTAAAGACGTTGTCAACAAAACTTAGTTCATGTGTAACACATAGTTCGGGCTCTTTTTGTTACAATTTTAGTCAAATAGTAGATCCAACAGCGCTCCCTCGTTGGTATAAACATGGAAAGACCTTTTGCTTTTGTTCTGATTATTTTGTTTTCTGCTGATGTCTGAGATAATTTTGTTTTACAACATATCGAAATGATGTTTTGGCTAATGATGTCGTGGGTATTCAAAACTCACCCTGTGTATAAACGGAACACTTATTTTGATAGAGTTATTTCGCCGCGTCCCCTTTTCTTGTTATCTTTATTTCTCTGAAACCGTAAAAGATTTATACAAACTGTTTTCACAAAATTGTTCGTCTACTATCAATTAGATATGGGAAGATGCGGTATTAGCGTCAATCAATGAGACAAATCTCCATGCAAGTCACAATTCATAAAAGTAAACCATTATAGGTCAAGGTACAGTCTTCAACATGGAGCCTTGGCTCACACCGAAAAGCAAGCTATAACGGGTCCCAAACAATTACTTGTGAAAACCCATTCAAACGGGGAAACATACGGTCTAATCTATATAAAAAACGAGAAACGAGAAACACTTATGAACTACATCAACAAACGACAACTACTGAACATAAGATTCCTGACTTAGGACAGGTGCAAACAATTGCAGCGGGATTCAACGTTTTAATGGAACCAAACATTCTCCCTTATCTGAAACAATATTTTGACACCAAAATAAAGAAAGAAACACTATAAAATATCAATTGGAATGGCTTAACTCAACAAAAAACGTAGTAACACTAATCAACACACACTGAACGAAAAAAAATAATCTATTATACAATGTTAATACAAAGTTAATAAAAGTAAGGGAAGAATTATTTAAGTAAACGTATTATACCGCTGTGATATGCTTAACAATTACATAAAAACATAGACAAGTTTTGGTTACGTTTAACTGATGTGATAGGATGACATCTTCTGGGATTTATTTCCCTTTGACAATTTAACATAAGTGATATGTTGAATAAATTCATACATTAAAGGTCATAGAGGCCTAATGTCTTTTGATATGAAGTCCTTGTTCCATTTAGAGGAAATTGAAGTCAAGGTGAAATGTCAAGGTCATGTTCTGAATTTTGAGTTTTGCTAGTTATCTTTATTCAAAGAAACCGAAACGAAAAAGTTAATGATATGATGTGTTTGCCAAATAATTGTTTACCATAGGGCGCAACTTCAACCCATTTAAGTGGAAGTGTTTTGGTCACCCTTTATGTTGAGTTTTTTCTTCGTATGTATTTGAAATTAGTATTACTCCTCAACCATACAAGTGGATGATCCGGGATCTTATGATTTGAGATCACTGACCTATGACCTTGAAATCGAGGTCAATGTCAAAGGTCAATTTTACGTTCAAGATTTTGACCTTTGCTGAAAATTCTTACTAGTTAATATAAAAATCCATTAGTTTGGTTTAGTAGACGTGTGATCTTTAAAAAGGTTATCCGGAAGTGACATTTTTTAACCGGTAGTAGCCCACTTCAATGGAAAAGTACCTTAAATCTTACGCGTTTCAAGTGTTTGCAATTGTAAATGCTGTCCTTATATTTTAACGTTTGAAGAGTAATCTGCACCTGTGGCACCGTCGTGGTTCTCATATTATTTTCATTAACAGTATGATCTACAGACAAAGCTACCATGTAATTTAAAACATTAAACCATTAAGAAAATATAGGATGTTTTGTACCTAGACTAACTGCACGTAAAGAAAGATATATTCTTTAGTTCATTAATTATTTGTTGAAAAAGTCTAAATGTGTCACAATGTTTTTATTTTCTAACTAAGCAACTTGTTTTGTCGGGAAACACAAGTAAGGTGGTCTCTTTTAAAACAATTCAGAAGACAATTCAATAAGAAGTTTATTTCAAGATATATAGTGTCCATTATAAGTGTGACTTCATTCAATACCATTTATAAGAGGACGTCACAATAAAAGAACATTTATTTACTTAATATTTCTTATGTTCTGTATTGTGATAGTCAAAAAAGGATATACGTTCTTTTAGTTGTAGATTTGATTATTTACTATTGGTAACACAATTTCGTCTCCACATTTGACATGCTATAAATATAAAAAGATGTGGTATGTGTGCCAATGAGACAACTCTCCATCCAAGTCACACTATATACAAGTAAACCGTTATAGGTCAAAGTAAGGTTCCAAGACAGAGCCCCAAAAATGGCTAGTGTAAAACCATTCAAATTGGAAAACCAACCTAATTTACTTTAGTATATAAAAACGAGAAACGAGAAACGCGTATGAACCACATCAACAAACGACGACAACTAGTGAACATCAGATTTCTGACTTAGGACAGGTACGTATAAACTCAGGATCTACAGCTTAAACCATCATCATGTATGGGCTTACCAAATCACTGTATTTCACCTTGCATCCCTTACTTAATTTTACGGATTCCAATACGAGTTGGTTGACTGCAATGGAATATCCGTTTAACAGAGGGTAGCATACATACTGCCAACTACAATCCCGCCCCCTTTTTTTCGTGAAAGTGACCGACCGAATTAGACTTATAACTGAGATTGTACTAACATGAGCAGCACGACGGGTGCCACATGTTGAGCAAGATCTACTTATCTTTCCGGAGCACATGAAATCTCCCCAAGCTTTTGGTGGAGTTTGTGTTGCTCCCTCGTCAGTTTTCTATGTTGTGTTTTGTTTACTATTGTTTGTCTGTTAGTATTGTTTTCTTTATTAGCTATGGCAATGTCAGTTTAGTTGTGACTTATGAGTATGAATGTCCCTTGTGTATCATTTGCCTCATTTTTACAAGCGACTTGTTTTCCAATCTTAAGACTCAAGAGAGTAAAATATTTCCACGGATTTTTCTCTTTATTTGTATATTTCAAATGTATTACTAGTTTTGAACATTGGTTAACCATTCTTGCCTCTTATTTTTCACACTGTGTGATTAATTCCAACTTTGAAGAAGATATTTTGTTAGCATATTTTCTATTTGAGAAATTTCATTTGGATATGTTACAATTTCATTAATAATCGGTATGTAAAAAATAGACGTATTGAATCTAATCTGATATCTTAGAGGAATGACATTTTGCAGTACGCATGCACCACCAGTTTCGAACTAGATATTATAAAGTAATGTTAAATATGTTTGGAAATTTTTGTTTTAATATTACAGTTCTTGGCAAATCATTTCTCCTCAAGTCTCGTTATAAAACATTCAGTGTTATGTTTTTCAATTGAATTATAGTCAAGTGTGGACATGTGTATACAACAGTTTGAAAAAGTTTATATATTTTGGTGCGGTCATTCCTGTTGTCAGGATTTATATTGTTAGCCTTTGATATTTTAAACGCGAATTTTGAAAATGAAAACGCATTATACTTATTGTTAGCACTGTGGCCATGTGGAGTTTTTGTGTTCTTGCGTTGTGGCTTATTTGTTTACTACATGTTTCAACCCGTCCAAATGTATGTATAAGTATAAGTATTTTTATCTTAAGATGTTTTAGTGAAATTAGTCGCTACTTGTAAACTTGAAGAACACCCTCATATCGAAAGCCTTATTAGGACATCTGATAACTTTTTCAAAAGAACAAATAATCACTTTAAGATAAATAATAATTTAAATTGTAGATAGAATGATCGCAATGGAAACTCTATTTTGACAGGTTTTAGATAACCCCTGCTTTCCATAGGGGTTTTGTCAGATTCAGTTGAGATGTCTTCTTTTCCAAACACTATGTCCAACTTTGGCTCATTTTTTTGTAATTGTGTTTCTTAATATGGTCGTTTAATGGATTGTAAAAATTTTGAGAACTGTCACCTATAACTATAATACACTCATTACTGCTAGTGAGTGAGCTGTTTGATCAATGTCCATGGGAATATCGTTGTCATCGTTATCACTAGTTTCACTCGAAATTGCCGTATCATCTGCAGATACTTCTTCAATACTGTCATATGCATTTTCGTCTATCACATCTTATATTCAGCAGAACGATTTTGTTGCATTCAATTGATGTGACTGACCTTCCGGAGGTCTTTTACACATTTTGGACTTATTTCCTTTGAAGCGACAGCAGACTACAGTGGTACAGTAAATGTATCTGATGTTATCATTGTGTGCAAAACGATGAAATGGGTGTCTTTAATTTGGTTTTCTTTATAAAAGAAAAGCTAAAAACGAAACTTTATATTCCCCAAGCTGTTGTTTTTTTTTTGGTGTATTAATTTCGTGTTATCTAAATTTGTTATTTGTTTTTTGCTTTTGAATATGCTATACCGAGTGTGAATTTTCATTAATATACGACGTTTCTCGGTATTTTGTACATCCAACGATCGTGTATTTATTTTTGATGTTTCTGTTATCTAGGTTTCGGTTGAATAATGTGTTATGTATTATCGTTTGTAGTTCAAATAACTATTAAATTGCATTTCTATATCATCATTGTTATGTTAATGGTTTTAAAATGTTTTGTACAAATAATTGTATAAAGTTCGAGATTGTATATTTTCGTTACGTAAGTTAGTGCGTCACTGTTGGTGGTGTCTGTCGTTGATGAAAGACGTTCGTTGTTGTTCTGTGGTTTGCATGTTGTGTCGATTATTATATTATTAATTATGTGTTTCGCTGCGCCGAGTCTTCATGCATGTGTTTGTGTCTCGTAGTGTTGTCTTTTTCAGCGATATTTGTTAACATTGCCAATTAAAGCGGAAGGTTTGGCTAGCCATTAAGGTGGTATGGGTGTCTTCCTCCATCTTGGATTGTAAAAAACAGAGAACCAAAGGTCCATATCAAGTTAGCAAAATAGGATGCAGGAATGCAGATATTTAATGTGATTTTCATTTAAAAGAACCAATTTATAAGAATATAACTTACAAATATTAATATTTTTGCAAATGTTGATTAGTTTTGGTTGTTTATAATTTTTTTTAATTGGTATTTCAAGGGGAGGTAACTCTAAAACAGTGCATTTTCTGAAGGATTCTACATGAAATTTTCCTATCTTGTATTTAGCCGGAAAAAACGTACGGTGACCCTATCTTTTCTTTTGATATTCTCAAAGCATTGTCTGAAAGCTATCTTTTCCTTAAGTATTTAACAATTCTATCATTTTGTTTAGTTTCTAATCACCAAATTGTGTTTTTCCCTGTATAATCCATACAAAATGTGTAATTTTGTCACATCCTGTAGCTTAAGAAAATGCACGGTGACCTATCATTTTTATAATATTTTTCAACATATATCAATAGATACTACGTTTTGGCAACGTATGAACAAATTCTATCATTTTTATTTTAGACTCCCATACCACCTTAAACCAGGTTCAACCCATTACTTTTTCTAAAATTCTCTTGTAATTATCAAGATCATGGCAGTTGTGATTTGAGCGTCACTGATGAGTCTTATGCAGACTAAACGCATGTTTGGCGTATCAAATTATAAGCCTGATACCTTTGGTACCTATTTAGTAACTATTTACACCAAGTCGATTCAACTGCTGTTGGACGTTTCGTTCTCGAAGGTATCACCAGCCCAGTAGTCAGCACTTCGGTGTTGACATGAATATCATTTATATGGTCATTTTTATAAATTTATGAATTATTCCAAAAACTAATAATTTTCTCATCCAAAGAATAAATTACCTTAGCCGTCTTAGCTCCTAATCAGAATTTATAAAACGTCACCAGTGTCTGTGCAGAAAGTTGATGAACCAGTGATATGTCAAAGAACGTCTCGGCCTTTTTCTACAAAAAAAAGTTCATCGGAAGATACCAAGACGATGTTGATAAATATTCCGTATCAACTTCAACCAATAATACATGCTGGTCTTGATCTATAGATTCTGCGTACTGACATTGTTTATCATCTTAATAACGTGTTATCCTGGTATCTATGATGAGTTCATTTATATTGTTCTTTTATTTGTCTTTGTTCTATTATTAATATTACTTTACCTGTTTGTTTACTGTCTGTTTTCGGTCATATCCATTTGACGTGGCTCGTTACTTATACATCCCGTCAATGTGTTGTTTGTATTATCTTTCATTTTTGCTGGACAATGTTTTGTACGTTTGACTTAATTTTTGTATTTCTTTGGTACTTATAACATGTTTCTGTACTTTTAAACATCCCGCCATTATGTTATTGTTCTATTATAATGCCGTTATGTTATTATTCTATTATAATTTTGAAAATACTTTGAACGACAAAATTATTTTATATCTTTTCCTGTGTGACGTTTACATTCTGCCGTCAAACATGCGACTCTACGCTAGAGTTGAAGTGAACCTTGCAATTTAGTCACAGGAAATTAAATATTTCAAAACTTTATGGGTTGATTTAAAATTCATATATAAGTAAGCAATTTTGATGTGGTTGTTAAACTTGATAGATGCTTTTTTGTTCTTTGTTCAATATTTGTTTGTTTTTGTTCTGCTTGAGATTGTAATACGATGATGGCTGCTTATCCCTATTTTGACAATTTTACCTATTAGGTCTATTTTGTTCACACATCGTTGAACATATAATGGACTTTGATGCGACTGTCATACAAGTGAGAGGTTTAGCGCTATAAAACCAGGTTCAATCCACAATTTTCTTCATTTGAAAATGCTTGTACAGGAATACCGGTAAAGTCAGGAATATGACAGTTGTTGTCCATCCCTTTGATGTTTTTTTTATCATTTGATTTTGCCATTTGATTTTGCCATTTGATTAGGGATTTTCCTACTTCGAAATACTAATGATTTTTTCCCCAAGGCATATATTACCTTAGCCGTCTCTGGCACAAGATTTGGGAAATTTAGTCTTCAATGCTCTTCAACTTTAGACTTGTTTGGCTTTTTAACCATTTTGAACTGAGCGTCACTGATGAGTTTTATGCAGACGAACAAACGTCCTTTAATCAATGTTAATATTTGTTTGATACATTTTCAGAATGTGCTGGACTTAGGTGGTATGTTGTCAAAACTGAAGCCGTATGAATTGAGTAAAAAAGGGTAGTATGGAAAAACTTTTGCCAGAAAAAAATCTTGTTTGGCAAAGAGGGACGAAAGATACCAAAGGGACAGTCAAACTCATAAATCTAAAACAAATTGACAACGCCATGGCTAAAAATGAAAAAAAAAACAAACAGAAAAACAATAGTACACATGACACAACATAGAAAACTAAAGAATAAACAAACGAACCCCACCAAAAACTAGGGGTGATCTCAGGTGCTCCGGAAGGGTAAGCAGATCCTGCTCCACATGTGGCACCCGTCGTGTTGCTTATGTGATTACAAATCCGGTAAATAGTCTAATTCGGTAGGTCACAATCATGAAAGGGAAGGGGATTGTAGTTACGACGTAAGGAACATATCCGATATCATTTGTGAAACGGTTATTCCATAACGGTCAACCAACTCGTGATGGCGTCCGTAAAATTTACGAAGGGATGATTTCAACTTCACCATTTGGAACTCTTGGTTTAATAGTTTCCTTGTAAGCAGTAACCCTCTATCAAGAAAATCATGATAGGAAATGCAAGCACGGGAATATCGTATCAATTGGGAGATATATACCCCGTATGCAGGTGCTGCTGGAATGTTGCTACTTAGAAATGGAAAGTTCAATTGGAAAGCTGAAATAATCTCTTTTGTCGTAAAGTTTTGTTTGCAACCGACCCTCATTGTCAATTTCTAGATGTAAGTCAAGATATGAAGCCGACTTAACTGTATCTGTAGTATCCTTTATCTCCAATTCGATGGGATAGATGCGTTCCACATAGTCACCAAATTTTGAATTGTTTAGTGAAAGAACGTCATCTATATAGCGGAAAGTAGACCTAAAGGATATTGCTAACTTCTTATCTTTCTTCCTAAGAAGTTCCTGCATGAAGTCAGCCTCATAATAATAAAAAAACAAGTCGGCACTTTTTTAGAGGTTCAAACTAATAGATATATGGTTTGAGGTTGCTTAAAAGGATAAGACTCTTTGTAATTTTACATTCAAGATAAGCAGTTTCAATACTTAGTATTATAGAAAACAATACTGATATTCTGGCCCAGTCCATACTCAGCTTCTTTAGTACAAGTAATCTTGATGTACAGTTCTAAAGATCCATATCAAATATACATCTGTAAAGCTGTTTATAAACTGTACAACTGTAAAACTGTATATGAACTGTAAACCTGTAAAGCTGTATATAAATTATACACCTGTTAAGCTGTTTATAAACTGTACAACTGTAAAACTGTATATAAACTGTACATTTTTGAAGTTGGATATAAACTGCAACTCTGTAAAAATGTACATTAACTGCACATTTATAAATCTGTGTATAAGCTAAACATATAGATTCCACCACTGCATCATGTGTGATACGATATATATCCACAGTTTATATGCAGTTTTACAGATGTACAGTTTATTTACAGCTTAACAAATGTACAAATATATACAGCTTTACAGCTGTACAGTTGATATACAGCTTTGAAGCTGTACAGTTTATATAAAGCTTTGAATATGTACATGTACATTTGATATGCATCTTTAGAACTGTACATCAAGATTACTTGTGTGAAGTAGCTGTGTATGGCTGAACCTAAACATCAAAATGGATGAAAAATTTGAAATATATTGAAAATTGTATATTCTTTATTAATAATCTGGTGTCAGATAATAATACATTATTCTCATATAAAGAATTTGAAAAAAAGTATAATGTCAATACTAATTTTTTATGCTATTTTAAGTACTATTCCAAATTGATGGGGAAAGTATGATAGAAGTTCTAAACTGGATATTATTGAAAATAAATTAATAGATAAAGTTAAAAAAAATAAATCTTATTAATTTTTTCTTAAATCTATTTTTGGAATATAATAAAGTGTTTTCTTTATCTTCCCCTTAATAATTGGGAAACATATTTAAAAATGCAGATCCAAGATTGGAATGCTATGTATTCCATGTCTTTCATTATAACCAGAAATTCTTTTTTTATCGAATTTTTGATTTAAGAATGTTCATAGGATTCTACCATGTAAATAATTTTTATTGAAATGTAAATTAAAAGAAGCTGAACTATATAAATTTTGTTCAGAAATTAGAGAAAATAATTGTCACATATTTTGGGAATACAATGTTACACAAAACTAAAATAACTAAAATGGCATGTCCCAACATTCATACTCTATAGTATTGTAAAAAACAGGTAGAAATAAATGGGTTTTTTTACTTAATTTTTTACTTTAATTATTCAAAAGTATGTTTAGAGCCAACAGATTTTAATAAACATATTTTGACAAAGGATTTTTTTATTTTAGAAGGTGTATCTCTGAAATTCATGACCATTTAATTTTGCTAATAAATAGTTTTATAAAATCAATGTGTGCCAGAGATATAAACATTAGGGTCTTACAAACGAAGTGATGCTTTTATAACGGCAGTTAAATTGTTGGGGGGAAAATTGAGCCGTCAAATGGACCAGTCTGAGAGTGATATCGTATGTCCTCTACGAAACGGGTCAAATCTCCTTCAGTATCTTGTTTTAAAATTATGAAAACAATATCAGTGTACAGCTTTAATAGTACGTGTTTTGATCAATAGAATCATTCTTGTTACTATTGCAATATATGGATTGTGAAAAATAATAAAACATGTGAATATGTCTTCTACGAAACGGTCACCTGCGAAACAAGTATGGGAGAAAAACGTTTCGTAGTTGACACTATTACTACCATGTAGTAGTTTTTTAACTCTTTTTTGCAACTATATTCCTGCAAAACAAATAACAAGGGTTAGTTAAATGTAATTTTCAGTATGTTTTTATCAACATAAAATAGGGTTGATGTCAACTACAAAACTGTTTTGTCAACTACGAAACTCATCAACATGTCCACTTCGTAACATGAGTTGTACTTTAATATGTAAAGTACTGTCTAATCTTTATCGATAAAAACTGGTTCTCCAATTCAGAACTAAATGAGATCTTTCTAGTATATAAAGTAAAACAAACTTGAATGTCTATAATAGACATTAAAATGCAATAAGATGTGCGTTTAGGAGCAGTTTCGTAGTGGACAAATATCCCCTACGAAACAGTACATACATTATGAAAATAATATCATTTTAAAGAGTATTCAAGATTGCATTTTTATTTACAAACAGGTCTATAATAGATCTAGAGGTATTCAAAATAACTCTTGAAATAAAATTTTAGACAAGTTGATTTTCCACTTTTTTTTAGGTCTGAAATTCACACTTTTATTGAAAAATGCCCACTGTATCCTACAACAAAAAAGATTATGAAAAAGTAAATAAGCTATCATTTATAACTCTTACGTAATTATTTCTGTAAGTGATCAGAGTTTTTATTTTTATTGTCCACTGCAATGTCGTTATCATCGTCAATGTAATATCATAAACGGTAACATTTTTTCTGCACCAGATGCGCATTTCGACAATCAATGTCTTTTCAGTGATGTTAGAGGCCAAAATATTTGAAAATCCAAAGAATGAAGAGCTATAAACCAAAAAGGACAAACAAGTATAGCCAAAGTCGGACAAAGAATCAGAGCTCTGCATGAAAGAGATAATTTCCTAAATTTTAAATAGCTTCACAGTTTTGATACAGCAATTTTTTATAACACAAAATCCGTATTTTCACCGCATTCAAAATGGATGTTTTATCTGCTTATACTTCTACAATACAATCATAGCCATTATCATGTAACACCTCTATGTCTTCAATGGGACGATTTTGTTCACACGATTGGCTTGACTGGCCAGCAGGTGGCATTCTACACTTTTCAATTTTTTTCTTAAAGCAAAAGTAGACCACGCCGATACAAACGATCAAAGCTGAAGCTACCACTATGTACCAAGTAATGAATGTTGGACCTTTGTTAGGATTATCTGAAAAAAGAAAAGGAAAACTATAATAAGGGATTGTGAGCACAGATGAGTCAATATGTGTAATTGATTTCACATAGCCAGCAATGGTAACATGTTCTTCTGTGGCTCAGCTCATATCGTAAACTTAGATATGTATGATCGCTCGTTTCGTGGCTGACACATTTTCACATATAAGGTTAAATATTCGGGGTTCGAAGTGAGATTTATTTCCCCGTTAATTAGCACACCCCGAAAATCCTATCGTAATGCAGCTCTTGGAGGTACAAAATTCCTTTTTTTCACACTAAAATGTTCTTTGAAGATTTAGTACTTTGTATACATCAAATAACCCCATAGGTTGTACACATACATTTATTCTATGGTCCTATAATTTCCATATCAACACAAATGGTTAATTTAAGTCACTCGTTAAAAAATAGAAAATGTCCACTTTATAGAGATTTTTTGTTTTAAGCAAAACTTTTGAGTTCTTCCCTTTGAGGCGCATTAGGGATATTGACCCAGATAAACCGCACGCAGTATAACTCTAGGACGGGACATTTTTAAAATCACACTTGATTAAAGTATGTGGTTTATCTATTTTTTATAGACACGTGCCTGTGATAGCATTGTCTTATAAAAGACATCGGCCTAATGTAATAGACGTTGCTCTGTAGTTTAATAAATTTATTGCATCACGATTTGGGAAACACTTATGTGGATTACAAGAGCATTGCAAGAAAAAAGTGAAATGACTTTTATACTGAACTCCGAGGAAAATTCAAAAAGGAAAGTCTCTAATCAAATGGCAAAATCAAAAGATCAAACACATCAAGCGAATGGATAACAAATGTCATATTTTTGACTTAATACAGGCGTTCATTATGTCAATGATGCGTGAACAAAACAAACAGATAGAATAGTTATAAATGGCAAAAATATTGATACAGTAGTCAAAATTGTGTTATAATCTTTATCACTATAAAACAAACACGTATCTATGACGAGTTTAATTATTAACAAAGAAACACAAAAAGGCATATATCAAATTTAACAGCCTCATTTAGTACTTTTTATACGCCCTTTTACGGGACGTATTAATGTATACCGCCGTTCGTATGTCCGTTTGTCCATCCGTGTGTCCGTCGTCAACATGTCGGACATTAACTCAAGAAAGCTTTGACCAGTTTGTTTAAACTTTGCTGAATTGTTTCTATTTATTGACGTTTATAACGTTTCCGAGTTATGGTGTTGTATTCATTAAAAGGGAGGGATTTCCCATTTTTCGGACCATAACTCAAAAAAACTTTGAGCAGTTTTCATACAATTTTACTCAATATTTTGATTGTATTGACATGACTTCCCTTTCGATTTTTATAAATTTTAGTTTGTACATTTCCAAGCTATGGGGTTCTATTCATTACAAAAAGGTGGTTCTGACTTTTCGGACAACAACTCAAAAACGCTTTGAACAGTTTTCATAAAACTTTGCTGAATTTTTTATATCTATTGACGTGACTTCCTTTTGCTTTTTATAAATGTCAGATTTTACGTAACCGATTTATGGGGTTGTATTCATTAAATAAGGGGGGATTTCTCAGTTTTCTGTTAATAACTCAACACTGATTTGAGCAGTATTTGTTTTCATAAATTTCTGTTATGTGTGGAACTTAATTCGTTGAAAATAGCTGGAACTTTAGTCGTTTAAAATCATTGGAACTTTATTTGTTGAAAATCTTCGGTCCTTTATACGGTAATAAATCATTGATACGGTCAATTTGTTACGATGAGGAATCTGGATAATATCATTGTTATCAGCATAAATTGGTTTGTGGTTCTGTTATATTCAGACAATAACTTGTGTCTAAGTGTAATGACTTTGTTTAAAAATTGTAACACATTTTACAAAAGCAAACTTCTACAAAAAAAGGATGAGGCTAAAAAAATGATTCACTCAAAATTTGTAAAAAATATGTTTCCCTCAAGATTTAAGAGGTCACAATTTATTTTGTTATTTTTTTGTTTATAGTCTGACAACAGATTTACTCAGTATTGCATAACAGCATAGTGTATTTCAATACAGCAAGAAATCTTTAATTGAATATACATTCAATTCATACAACCAATTTCAAGTTCTTTAACTACATTTATTCAGAAACCTTTAATATGTGAAATATTTAAGTACAATTCAAATGCAGAACTGTACCAGGCTTGAATATTGTGTTGATTTTTGATTACTTATAATATAAGAATTTCTTTGACTGCATCCTTCATTGATTTGTAAGATCTATAACGATAGATATTTTAGCTGAACTGTATAAATTCCATCTTTATGCCTTATATATTATGTACCGTATAGTGCAAGGCAGTTTTGTGCCACGATATCTCAGTAGCATGAGTTCGAATCCAGGCCAGGGAAGAACAACAATATTTGCTGTATTAAATTGACAGATATTATATTATTTAGCTGTTATTTAGAGGAAATATACGGTTTAAAAAAAATAGCTCCCCCTTCTCAACATTAAACAAACATTCATATTGGAACATACTGTGTCTTTATAAGAAATCCGACAACCGGACAAGCTTAACATACAAAAATATATATTGTGTATTTAGAAACCTCCTTTGTTGGGGACCATCATAGAGGGGGATGCCGGGGGTTGGTACACCTCTTTTTACGACCAATGCTTTAGAATTTGGACATATGGCTGGAACTTTCCTTATTTTATCCTGGGTTAGCTCCTCTGGAACCGCTCCTGTGTGCCATTAATATTACTTTTATGATTAAGACTTAGTCCAAATGAAATCTATATGTTTTAATGTATATTTCAAATAAATATATGTTCTTTAAGACATTACCATATTGGATTAACATTTTAGTTTCGAGCATAGGAGTATTAAAACGATTTGTTTCTATTCAAAATAGTAGCTAATTATAGTTAGTGAACACTATAAGTAATGTCTTATGTTCATGCTATTAAACATTTTTTTAATGAATGACAATGGACTGTTATTTCGGGATGTAGATGCAGGGGTTTCCAGACACCCCGCTCGTCATACCCTCTGGTATGAATTCATTGTTATTCGTAAAAAAACATTTAATTTACACTTGTTTCAGATATTGTTAGTTATCAAAAGTACCAGGATTATGATTTAGTACGCAAGACGCGCGTTTCGTCAACATAAGACTCATCAGTGACGCTCATATGAAAATAGTTATACAAGTATCATTTTGAAGAGCATAGTATAGAAAATATGAAGTATAACAACAGAAATTGAGTGAAAAGAATATCTGTTCACTGGGTTTGTCATTATGAGTAACGCGACGGGTGCCAAATGTGGAGCAGGATATGCTTACCCTTTCGTAGAACCTGAGATTTCCACGGTTTTTTCGGTTTAGTTTGAGTTGCCCATTCTTAGGTTTTCTACGTTGTGTTTTGTGCACTGTTGTTTTTGTTTTTGTATGTTTGTTTTACATGATTTACCATGACCTTGTCAGTTTGATTTTGACTGTTGAATTTGAATATACCCGTGATTTTTTTCGTTTCTCGCTTACAAAATATTAGATATTGAATACATTTTAACTTTTTCATACCGATGTCTTATTCTGGTTTTGAAACATGAATAATTACATGCGATTCTTTTAATTTGTTTTCCATCCGTTACATGCATTTCTACGTGTCTTGATTTGTGAAATGTAACTTCTTAATGTGTAAAAGGCAACTTCTTAATTTCTGAACGTATTTTCTACGTTCGTCACATGACATTCTCTATTTCCTAATTTGTGAAATATAATTTCTTTGTTTGAGTCACCTTTTGGCAAAATGTATCAGTTCCGTTTCTCAAGAAAAACTTCAAGTTGCAAATCATCTGTCATCAAGGTACACATCATGAAGTTTTACAAATCAAGAATAAAATAGTTCTATTTTAGGTTCTTTGATATAATATACAAAATACAAGTTAAACTTTATTGATTGGTATTCTGATGCAATTCAATTTCAGCTCACCTGGCCCGATAGGCCAAGTGAGCTTTTCCCATAACTTTGCGTCCGTCGTCGTTTACTTTTACAAAAATCTTCTCCTTTGAAACTACTAGGCCAAATTAAACCAAACTTGGCCATAATCATTATTGGGGTATCTAGCTTAAAAAATGTGTCCGGTGACCGGGCCAACCAACCAAGATGGCCGCCATGGCTAAAAATAGAACATAGGGGTAAAATGCAGTTTTTGGCTTATAACTCAAAAACCAAAGCATTTAGAGCAAAAAAAAGTGTGTTAAATTGCTTATTAGGTCAAGATCTATCTGCCCTGAAATTTTCAGATGAATCGGACAACCCGTTGTTGGGTTGCTGCCCCTGAATTGGTAATTTTAAGGAAATTTTGCTTTTGTTTTGGTTATTATCTTGAATATTGTTATGGATAGAGATAAACTGTAAACAGCAATAATGTTCAGCAAAGTTAGATTTACAAATAAGTCAACATGACCGAAATGGTCAATTGACCCCCTAAGGAGTAATTGTCCTTTATAGTCAATTTTTAACAATTTTCATTGAAACTACTGGGCCAAGTCCATTATAGATAGAGATAATTGTAAGCAGCAAGAATGTTCAGAAAAGTAAGATGTACAAACACATTACCATCACCAAAACACAATTTTGTCATGAATCCATCTACTTTCTTTGTTTAATATTCACATAGACCAAGGTGAGCGACACAGGCTCTTTAGAGTCTCTAGTTTAAAATCAGAAATACCAAATATTAATCAATCGTCTTTAGCAGTAAGTGAATATACGGAATTGTTTATTTTAAATACATATTGAATAATCATAATCATAAGCTAAAAATCACAGTTCCATTACAATCGATTTCTGTAAAGATAGTCCTCTTGCACCAATCCCTTTATTGTCAGGGTGGGTAGAGCAGTTGTGTTATATGGAAGATATTTTTTGGTAGGTGGAGTATCACTCGAGTAAGACCCTTTTGGGTCGTGTCATGTCATAATTTGTTGACAAAGAGCTGGAACGCTCCGTTCTAGATTCATATACTACAGGACCAGACAAATAATAAACTTTAGATATTACTGAATTAAAAGAAAAATGGATCAGACTATTACCAATACTTACTTGTACTTTATTGTATTTTGTAATTTATAAAATAACATAACAAAATTCATTTCATATAGATAATAAAATATAAGTTACGAACTGGTAGAAATACGAGTTGGTAGATATTGGCTACGAGTTGGTTAAGGTACGAGTGGATCCACAGCTACCTTGTGTTTTGAATATAACGGAACTATTTCATTCTTAATTTGTAAAACTTCTTGATTTGTTTATTGTCTTGATTTGTAACTTGTCGATTTGTATCTTATAGTTATTTCGTAAGAAACGGAACTTCTCATTGGCTGGCAACGATAACAATTAAACTGACATTCAATTTCTGCCAAATAATGACAATCTAGAAAATCACACTTCACAAATTAAGACACGTAGAATTTTATGTAAGGAACGAAGAAATACAAAAACAAATTAAGGAATTGCATTTACACATTAAAATTAGAAGTTGCATTTTAGATGTACAATGTAAACATTTAATTCTCTAGTTTATGTGCTATTTTCACATTACTGTCATTTCTTGATCGGTGTGAGAAAAATATTTCTCCTCACTGGTGAAAAACTTGTTCTCGTCAAATGATTGGTTGAAATTTAATTTTGGTTAAATTTTCTTGACTTCTTCTGAAATGTCCTTTTGTGACGTAAAAATAGGATACCATGCTTGATGGCATATGAAGTACCCAACTTTATGCAAATCTATCAATATTTAAGGATAAATATCATTAGAGAAACAGATTCCCTTTCTATAACTCGTGAATTACGGTGTTTCTCTACTATCAATAGTTAAATTTAGAGTATCTAATAAACTTGGCAAGCCTCGCGCTTTAAATATGAAAGTTTAGTTTTTGGTGCAATCTATATGTAACGGATGGAAATGAAGAAACTGTATTTTACAAACTAATAAATTCCATTTTACAAATTAAGATCTTGCATTTTACAAATCTAGAAATGTAAAATTATGGCGGATATTGCCTTCCATACTATAGATCTTGCTCGTTTTCTGTATAACGTAATGTCGGAAATGTTGTCCAGTTTCTTCAAGTTAAAGTTCATTTTGCTTTGCACGTAGTTCGAGTCGAAAATTTTATTTTCCTACCGATGTTGCTTAGATTCTATTGACTTTTAGGTTATAGAATTGGTAATGCCTTGCAGAAAGAAGGATACACAAGTGAAACCGCGAGCTACTGCTCACTGATGATACCCCCGCCGCAAGTGTATAATTTTAAAAGTGAAAAATATGCAAGTGATGGGTTAACAGGAAGTTGTTGAGCGATGAATCTGAAAACTGATCACACGGTATTGCTGACTTGAATAAATCCTGAAACCAAATTTCAGAAATACTTGTATTATAGTTCCTTAGAAAAATGTGACAAAAATTTCAACATGGCTTTCATGTGTAAAATCATACAAGTGGTCGGTAAACAGGAAGTTGTCGAGTGATGAATCTGAAAACGCATCACACGGTATTGCAGACTTATATAAACCCTGAAACCAAATTTCAGAAATCCTGGTATTGTAGTTCCTGAGAAAAATGTGACGAAAATTTTCCACTTGGCTATCAAATGTAAAATCATACAAGTGGTCAGTAAACAGGAAGTTTTCGAGTGATGAATCTGAAAACGCATCACACGGTATTGCAGACTTATATAAACCCTGAAACCAAATTTCAGAAATACTTGTATTATAGTTCCTCAGAAAAATGTGACGAAAATTTTCAACTTGGCTATTATGTGTAAAATCATACAAGTGGTCGGTTAACAGGAAGTTGTCGAGTGATGAATCTGAAAACGTATCACGCAGTATAGCAGACTTATAAAAAACCTTGAAACCAAATTTCTGAAATCCTTGTATTGTAGTTCCTGAGAAAAATGTGACGAAAAATATTCATGGGACGGACCGACTGACGGACTGATGGACTGATGGACGGACTAACGGACAGACAGAGGTAAAACAGTATACCTCCTTTTTCAAAGCGGGGGTATAAAAGAGGGACGAAAGATACCAAAAGGACAGTCAAACTCATAAATCTAAAACAAACTGACAACGCCATGGCTAAAAATGAAAAAGACAAACAGAAAAACAATAGTACACATGACACAACATAGAAAACTAAAGAACAAACAACACGAACCCCACCAAAAACTAGGGGTGATCTCAGGTGCTCCGGAAGGGTAAGCAGATCCTGCTCCACATGTGGCACCCGTCGTGTTGCCTATGTGATTACAAATCCGGTAAATAGTCTAATTCGGTAGGTCACATTCATGAAAGGGAAGAGGATTGTAGTTACGACGTAAGGAACATATCCGATATCATTTCTGAAACGGTTATTCCATAACGGTCAACCAACTCGTGATGGCGTCCGTAAAATTTACGAAGGGATGATTTCAACTTCACCATTTGGAACTCTTGGTTTAATAGCTTCCTTGTGAGCAGTAACCCTCTATCAAAAAAATCATGATAGGAAATGCAAGCATGGGAATATCGTATTAATTGGGAGATATATACCCCGTATGCAGGTGCTGCTGGAATGTTGCTACTTAGAAATGGAAAGTTATAATTATACAAAGATATAATTGTGGATATTCAAGAGCCGATCTTTTTTTCGGAAAAATCACATCAAAACTGACGTTATTTTTATAGTGTGAAGCATTTCGTAAACCTTTTTAGTAAGTGTATACTTGTGGTACATATATCTTAGTGTTGTTATATAATAGTCTGTTTCTGTGTGTGTTACATTTAACGTTGTGTTTCCGTTGTGTCGTTTGTTTTCTCTTATTTTTGAGTGTGAATTGACATTACTATAAAACGTGTCACGGTACTTATCTACTCAAATTCATGTATTTGGTTTTGATGTTATATTTGTTATTCTCATAGGATTTTGTCTAATGCTTAGTCCGTTTCTGTGTGTGTTACATTTTAATGTTGTATCGTTGTTCTCTTATATTTAATGCGTTGCCCTTAGTTTTAGTTTGTTACCCC
The DNA here is from genome assembly GCF_963676685.1 of Mytilus edulis. Lineage (NCBI taxonomy): Eukaryota > Metazoa > Mollusca > Bivalvia > Mytilida > Mytilidae > Mytilus > Mytilus edulis. The sequence goes on from NC_092345.1 coordinate 11,552,320, forward strand.
GATTTTGTTTTTTTGCCCATGGATTTATGAGTTTTGAACAGTGGTATACCACTGTTGCCTTTATTTACGTGTTTACATTTCAAATACCGATTGGAAAGTTCAACTAAAGTTTGATAATATTTCATCGCAACTGTCAAACTATGTTTGAAACAATTATGCTAGCGTAAACAAAGGAAAATATTATAGTATTGATAGCAATTTTAGAATCACAAAACCAGTTACTTTTGTACTACACTTACACGACACAAATTACATTAATTAAACCTGTATTGCTCCATATCATGAAACATACCTGTTAAAACTTGCTTTGTTGTCTGGTCTATTTCCCCTGTAAAAGATGTATGATTAAGTAAGTTTCCTCTTTCTTTTAAACGTTTTAAAACCAACTTAATTCAATTTAAAACTTTTCCTTTCTTTCATGTAGACGCAATATGAAAAATATAATCCCAAATGGTACTTCAAATGTGTTTGTTCATTGATATTGTTAATGACATTACATTAATTATGTTGGAAATGTCGTTTATGTTATAACTCGTGTTATTTAGATATGTTTGAATTGTTTCCACAACACTGTGCTCCATTCTCGTTAATGTTTATTCGTATAAGACGGATCACTGGAATTTGCTCAAGCCACACTTAGTCTAGCTGATTAGTAATTGTTTGACATTTTGGAAGACCCGATTTCACAGCGGCATTTTGGTATTGTTTATGTTAAAATGATTTTATAAATATATACAGTTATTGAATATGCATAAATAAAATAAAAAAACCACCAAAGGACCAAAAAATAAATAAACATTAGCATATGATCTTTAACATACATAAGTTTCTCTATTTGTATATATCTTCATGCCTTATATATCATGTACTGTAGTACGCCGCTAGATTAAAACTGACGTGGAAAGGTAACACATGCCCACCGAAAGCTCTTTTTTTGAGAGCCCAGGTGGTCGTGTGGTCTAGCGGGACGGCTGCAGTGCAGGCGATTTGGTGTCACGATATCACAGTAGCATGGGTTCGAATCCCGGCGAGGGAAGAACCAAAAATTTGCGAAAGCAAATTTACAGATCTAACATTGTTGGGTTGATGTTTAGACGAGTTGTATATATATATATATATGTATTGCCTTTTATGACCATTGGTATGGTAACGTAATTTGTCTATTGTCATCTTGCTTTTGTGATTCTGTCTGTCTATTACATTTGTGTCGTCTAACTTTCCGAAAAAGTTTTAGGAATATGTGATGTAGAATATAAGCCAACATAGGTTTTGTATTATTACTTTTTTTCAAAAGCATACTTTAAAAGCATACTACTAAAGAAACGTGGTGAAATTTGTTAGCCGTCATGATGCAAAAACGACGAGTCAAGAATTTAACTTTATATTATATAAAACCAATATAGATTAATGGTGTTGATTAAAAATACACCATTCCAAACTCTTTGGTTTTCCACATAAATAGTTACCGTCGCCTCGGAGATCTTTCTAACTCTTTCTATTAAGATAGCAGACGTTGTAGAAAAATATCTACGGAAGAATATAAGAAGAACAAAAAAAGAAGTCTCAGACGAAAAAAGCAATTTTACATGTATGCTTACATATTCTAAGGAATGTTTCTATGACTGAATTTTTAAAGGAGGTGTTAAGTATTCATAATTATTTTTTTTTTTTGTATTCACCCAAGTCTAACTATAATATATAGAATAGCTGTGATTTCATGTTAAACTAATCATATTGTCAAAATAATACAGATATTCCTTTAGACTCTTAGCAAAGTCCGGTCATACTTTTAATATTTGCTTAGAGATTTATTGACTATTTATCTTAATTGACTGCTTATACTATTTATATATATGAGAGAAAGAGAAATAAAAGAAAATACTTTAGTCATTTTAAAAGATTATTCTCAACTGTATTATTTATACAAGAATTGTAAAACAAGTATGGAAATACATATACTATGATAATAAAACAAAGAGATATGTATATGTCAACATATGAACGGTCTCTCGCAAAAGATTATGTCAGTCCAGTATGTCAAGTTTTGAAGGATAATTAAGTACGATAAAGGCCTTATTAGTCACCTACCATTAAATAGCATAGTAAATGGAGATATGTACAAGTGAAAAAAAATAAAACAAAAAAACACCAAAAAAAACAGTACAGTATAAAGCTTTACGCTTAATATTGTTTTTTTGGTAAAATTTGTTGATTATTTATGTTGATGGCCTCATAGTGAAATAAATTTACATTTGAGAACTAATCATCTTCTGTATTCTCAAAAAGGTCTATAATTATTAAAAAAAAAATGAGGGCGAAACTTCTATGCTTTTATTTCAGGCGCTTACAATAGGTATACTATAACAAATTACCCTTAAGATGTTTGCCCTAAAAAAATATGTGAAAGAAGTCCAATAAAACAAAATAATCTGAAAAAAGAAACATTTAATTGTAAGAATACTCATTGTTCAAATATAGAATGGGGCATTACGTATTGCAGTCCAACTACAATAAATAAACAAGATCTTCATCGACAACAAAAATAAACATATATGTATGTAAATTACGTTTTACGGATCATTTTGAGAAAAAACAATGTAATATCTTATATGATTACATTTTACTAAGTTCCACTATCTACACTTTTCAATGCCTATAAGGAACGAACACTTTCAGGTGAAAGTGGTCATATTTTTCTAACACAAATTAATACACAAACACCCAAAGAAATTGTAAACGGACAACTCCAATATTTGTTTGAAAATATAATTGATAAAAAGATACGCAGATGATTCAGCCATTTCCTTTACCTTTTCAGTGTTATTATATATGTATTCCAAAAAAAGAAATGAGTATATCTAAAATACTGTATTTTATTAATGAAGCGCGCGTCTGGCGTAAATATAAATTTTCAATCCTGATATGGTCCGAGACCACAATTATTTTGTAGTGCATTTCTTTTAGAACATAAATGAAAATAAAAAAAAAATCCCACCTGCGCTTTCTCATAGAAACTTTTACAGTGTGTTGTACTACTTTTGGGACAAATTATATCAAAATTATAGAAAACTTCATCGGCTCTAACTCAAAATATGGAAAATTTTATGTTTAAGGCGTCTTGAAATCTTTTGACAGCTTCCGAAGTGCTGATTTTAAACCGTTTTCAGCCGGACCAAATCACTACTTTCCTTTAAAATTCGGGACCCAAATTTTTGTACAGTGTAATTTCACCCCCGTAATTGCAATTTGAGGCATTAAACATGGAGAAATAAATTTGGAAGGGGTATAAAAATTAATGGCAAGTAACCCACTGTCAACACTAGGGACTATATTTGTGAACAACGAAAATCAATGGTGGTCTCGGACCATATATATGATAATATTATTTATAAGCTTTTTTGTAATCCACTACAATTATACATAAGGCTATTCTGAACGAATCAAACTACAACGTGAAAACATGTTCCACTTTCATCAGCTATAAGACGACTGAATAGTTAGAAAAGCTTTTGCTTGTATTAGAAATAATTAACAGGTTACAATGTACTTATTAAGATTACATGGGTGCAGCCATTCGTGAAGGGAACATGACATAGAGATGCAAAAGCTGGCTTCCTGTGATTGGTTATTCACCAAGAAAAGATATGGGACCATATATATATTTTAGTGCGGTAAAATCACAAAGAGATATCGCGCTCAAATAAGACAGTATCAATTTTTCCATTCAATATCTTATTAAAAATGGCATTAAATGAGATAATTTCTAACAATAACACGGCCGGCAATGGACAAACATTTAACTCTATATATCTAACAACCAGTAAAACCTGTTGCCTGTTGTATTATCTGTACGTTCCGCTTCTATTAGGAGCACCACCAAACGATGGATTTGCAATTTGCTATATACACAGGTCATAAATGACTTTGTCGTTATACAGAGATAGACACAACTGAAATTCAATCATTGCAACAACAAAAAATTTAAACAAGTAGTTTCCGGTTGTAGTAAGGAAACCCGGACGGATTCAAAAAAAGATTTTGACATCAGACAAAACTGTGCACTTTATAATCAGCAGGAGTTTATCAAATGACAATACAAATACTATAAATTCAGGGCCCGTGTGCATAAAGCTACAGTAACTTAAGTTAATATTTTCCTTAGTTAACACTTAACTTAGGGAAACTCCGCCTTATTTTCCTTAGTGGTAAGCATAAAAAATCTTAAACTTAGTATTTCCTTAGTAAAATCTTAGTTTTTTTAAAGTCACGCCAACAAACTTAAGCAGTATGCATAAAACCCCTTATACTAACAAACGACTATACTTAGGTCTAAGGTACCTTAAAACAGTTAAAAAACTAGTCAAAAGTATGCGTTTTATGTTGAACATCACTAAATTAGTAACCATGTAATTGATTGATTATTATATCCGTAATGTTTTGTTTGTTTACTGCAAAATATTAACGATCATTGTAATTTTCAAAAAATCATGTGCATGTAAAATCAGATTCTTTGATTTTGCACCAATTCGAATTTCAGTTGAAGCACTCGTGTCCAATTGCTTTGAATGATTTCAAGGAGATGTGAAGTATACAGAACTAATTTGGACAACAACCGAATTAAACAATAAACAAAAGGTGACACTTTACCCCTAAAGTTCATTTTACGGTTTTCGTCAATGGACATGTCATTACAACCTTAAGTACGATTCGTTACCCAACATGGTATAGAAAATAAATAAGAAGATATGCAGTTTAAACAATAGTTTAGTGTAAACATATTTGTTTATAGTGGATTGGGAAACAAGTTCTTCCAACTTAGATTAATCCCTTTCCACTTTGCGTAAACAATAGCAAACGATACAGCATCAAGTGGGACTATAAGTCCAATAAAACCAAATCATCTGAAAATAACTAATTTTATTGTAAGGATACTTATTATTCAAATATAGAAAGACAGGCATAGGGCATTCCACATTGTAGTCCAACTACAATCATCATCGATGACTAAAATGACCAATAATAAACCTTTCCATTTGAAGGATCATTTTTAAAAGATGTGAGACACCTTGAAAATATATTGATTGTGTTCTTATATACCTAGATTTTATACTACGTTTCACTACATACACTTTTCGATGCCTATTTTGAATAAAAATATATTCAGATGGAAGCGGCCATTCTATTTTTACACAAATAGACAGGCAAAAAACACAGAAACGGTTAACGAACAACGATAACTGATTGAAAACAAAGTGTCAAAAAGATTCAAATAAAGGCAACAGTAGTATACCGCTGTTCAAAACTCATAAATCTATGGACAAAAAACACAGATGATTAAGACATGTTTCCCCTTTTTCTAGTGTTAATACGTCCCCCCCCCTTTCCCAAAAGAAACGAAATTTGCAAATTTTAAAAAGTGTACAATGTATAAGCCTTTATAATTACTTTTTTTAGTCCATTATAAATTATATGTATAAAGGCTATTCTGGACGAATTAAACTACAGAGAGAAAACATTTTCCACTTTTATCAGCTATGAGATGGTTAGTTTAATGGTAGAGCTATTAATTGTATGCCTTACCACTTATACGACCCGAACAGCCAAGAAAGCAACATAACATACACTCCCTTTTTAAAATGACTGGATCCGCCCCTGGGTGCCATCATTAGTCTTAAACAACTCAAACATTAATATTTCTTTTATGATTAAGACTTAGTCCAAATGAAAACTATGCGGTTTTTTTAATTTATAATTTAAATGAAATTTCTTAAAGACATTGCCATATGGGATTAAAATTTTAGCTTCAAGCAAAGGAATATCTAAATAGTGTTTTTTTTTTAAATCAAAATAGATGCTAAATATTTTTTTCGCTATTGGAATTTCCTGATTTTTTTTTTTAAAGTCTTGGAATAGTTTGTAGTGAACACTATAAGTAAACTTTTATGTCAATGCTATTAAAAAGAATGTACACGTAAAAGCAGGGGTTTGCAGCAACCCTGCTTTTCACACCCTGTGGTCAAAATTCGTTGTTATTCGTATCAATAGATCTATTCAATTTACATTTGTCACAGGCTTAGATCATACCTGGTAAAAGAAAAGTGGTGGGATGTAAGAAATAGAAACTGGGGTGCAAAGATTGATGGATAGCCAACTTGGTCACAATTCTTCTAAATTCGTAAATTTGTATATTGTAACATTGTAAATTTAAAAAATGTTTAATTCGTAAATTATAAACTTGTAAATTTGTAACTGTGTAATTTGTGCATTTGTAGTATGTATATTTGTAATTCTGGTATTTTGGTATATTTCGGGAGGTTACCAGTTTCGAAGTATAAATAACATGGATAAAGATAGGTTAATTGTTTTACAAGTGTATTCAATAATATTGAGGTATACAAACCGTTAACGCTCAGTGTCAGGGTTAGTTTTAATATGTCTGACAAAAACGAAAAACTCAATGATCCACTAATCATGAAGGATAATACAAGAACAAGACTGTTTCTTTCTCTTTTGTAGCTCAATCCAAAACGGTTGAAAAGATAATACACTAAGTAATAAAAAAGACGCAAACGATACCAAAATGTCATTCAAGCTCATAAGTCGAAAATAAAGTGAAGACGCCGTAACTGAAGAAAAGACAAACCGACAAACAACAGTCACAAAACACAACATGAAAAACCAAAGACTGAGCAACACGAACTACATTAAAAACCAGAGGTTATCTCATGTGTTCCGGGAGGGCATAAATAAACATATCCTGCTCCACAGGTTGATAATAACTGTTTTGTCATCATTTATGTATGTGATATAAGCATTGTACATGCCACAAAACTAAAAATCACTAAACCATAATGATTTACCACGTTTAAATATTAGATAAAAGGGATTGAAACTTTTTATCTATGTTGAGGTAAAAGGTAAAGATAAATTTCTTGTCCTCCTGTTTTATCAAGTTTTATTTATCTTCTGGAAAAACCTTTCTAATGGGGGAAGGTTGATTACTCAAAAACATGTTAAACTCGGCACATTTTCATCATGGGTCTTCTAATCCGGTAGTTTAATGCTTGTCGTCTGTTTGAGGTTACTATACAGGATTGCTTTTGCTCATTGGTAATTTGCCCTTAATTATTTAACGATCTCGTCCGTTGGTCTCAGTTCGATAGCGGTATATGGTGGATTCCTATCTTAGTTCTTTATCTATGCAAATATCTTGAAATACCTTTGAAATTTGGAAGATGGTCGGTACTAATATTGCCAGCCCATGCTAATTGGTCTGTACATCCTTTGATATGATCACATCTAAAGACAAGAGTTCATATTACTATCGTGATTCTTCAATTTGTTAGTTTTGTTATATATAAAATATTATTTGTTGATGTCTTGCACTTAAATCTATTTGTCTAGAATATTTTAAATAAACCTGCAGATGCGGCTATATTATTTAGCTTAATCCAAAACATTACTTTTATGGTAAACATTGAAACCAGTAAATAAACTACATAGTCAGTAGTGGTCTTTATCAATATCTGAGTATAGTTTTGTCTTTCTTGAATTTGACTTTAAGTTAGATTAACATACATATTGTATACCCGCTGATGCATTTGCTAATTCGCTTCGTTAACATGCAATTTTAATACTTGTAAATCATTTGAAATTGATAATCTATGTTTTCGTCAACTTCAAACAATATATATAGTGCAGCATATTTAGTACTGTTCAGACACTCTACGTGACAATTTAGATCCGTCCCTTCTAGTTCAAGAGTGTGTGGTAATTTACTATGTTAGACAAAAGACGTAGCGCTTACTAGTTTTGTTTTGTTGGGTTATAAATATTTGTTTGCCTTTTGGGTTTTTTTTTTTTATGTTTTGTTTTGCACAGTTATGATTCAGATGTAAACACATTTAATAGTAATCGATTGAAATATAATTTACTGTACAGACGGTTTTCTTTTGTTGATGGTTGTATATATCTTTTTGAATTTGTTTTGTTTTAGGCTTATATCTCATTTATGTATTCTCTGGATCTAGTTTTGTTCATGCAAAATATATTTCAAACATTTGGTACCTTTGATTTGCGCGACATTTGCATTTAACGCTGCACTTTCGTCCATAAAAGTCTTGTGGACATTCAACACAGGGCTTTCCATCGAAGGACTTGTACCCAATTTGACATTCTGTTTAAAACAAATTGGAGGTACAGAAAATAATTTTATCTGCATCCTAATAGTATTATAATACTAATAATAATAATGAAAATTTATAGAGCGCCCTATATAAAACAAATAAAAATTACCCTAAGGCGCTGTACATTCATTATGGTAAATAAAACAAATCAAAGACAAAAAACATAAAACATACACTGTGTCAGATTCAAATACTTAAATAAAATATAAAACGAAAATGCTTACCATAAAATTAAAAGTTCTCATGTGGTGAACAACGACGACAAGAAGCGTCAATACAAAAATACAATGTAAAACAAAAAAACCAAAAAAAAACAAATAGCAATCTAAGTTAAAAGCATGCAAAACAAGTAAAAAACACCAAAAAGGTATTCAAAAAGTGGCATTAAAAGTTTATACAAAACAAGTAAAAAAAAAGTACGAAAAAGAGAATGTTCATCTTAGTCTTGTTAATATCGTTCAGCAGAATATTTCCATAATCAAGTCTGGATGTTACTATACTGTTCACAAGTGTCTTGCAAGCGGTTGTTGTTGCGAATGCGTCCAATTTTCCTATGTGAAAGTGACAAGATTTTACTATGCCAGAAACTTGCCGTTCCGTCGTAAGATGTAAGAGTAGTGAGTAGTGGTTAGCGCTCAATGGCTGCTACCATTACAGTGAATTTATTATTGCAGTTTGTGTGAATTGATAATGCAAACTAATGAAACTTTTTTCGGATTTATAATCTATTACTACCAATGAACTAAATTGTGGATTTTGTGGCTAACTATTAGATTTGGATAGTGGGGGTCTGTATATTACACACAGACGGATACGTAGAACCCAATAATGTACAGTGGACTCCAGATGCTCAGTGAGTAAAATGATTTACATGGACATTTAATCGTGTTATGCCAATACTCACTTTGGACAAAAGTGCATCGTATTCTTTTAGTGTGTCGATACTTGTTTTGTCGTCATAAACTATTCAAAATGTTCTTCTCTAAGTACCTTAAATCTGTATAATCATTTCCTAGTACCCGTTCCTTGTTAAGTTTAAATAAACAGTCTTTATGAATTTTTAAATTTTATCATAGTTAGCATGTCCTTAAACCTTATAGGCAAAGTTGACCTAAAAAAATAATTCAATGAAAACCTACGCCAGTTTTTACTGTTCTCTCTATGACATGGTCTTTTAAAGCTTTTGAATTATTCATACCTTTGGCTTTCAAACTTTTGGTCTCTCACGGACGGGAAAATTACGCAATTCGCCAAACTAAGTCAATTATGTTAAGATGACCTATACAGAGTTTAAATGTTCTATGTGTGCCTTTACTATTTCAAACCTTCTTACACCTTTTAAAAATGTTTGGCTTCCTAAACGTTTTTGTTTTAAATTCTTTTTAAAATGATCCTTACACACATCACAATTATGCTTACTGCCTCAGGCTTTTTGCAGGTGCTGGTGGCTTGTCGGTTCGCCGTGGTACAAGCCACCAAATAAAAAGTGTGTCTTTATTATTATTATTCAGATGATATTACAGAGGTTTGGCGAATTTGTGAATTCTAACAAATCTAAGCATGCAAGTACTTTTGATAACTAGAGGTTCTGAGGTGTCGCTCGTCTTGGTCTATGTGTATATTAAACAAGGGACACTATACCCCATTGTAGACAGGTAAAGAATTCGTTACAAAAATCCCTGTTTTGTTGAATTTGTATTGCTTTTCATTTATAATGTGTAGTTCCTCTCTATCTTTTTTTCTCGCTTAAAACACAAAAGAGGGTAAAAAAACTCATTTAAGGACAATCCCTCCTATGAGGAGTGACAGTTTACTAACTATATCGGCAAAAATAGATTTGCTTATTACTTTTTGTGATTCAAAGTGGCTATTAATTTATTATGATTTTTATCATTTAAGGCAAAACGCAAAATATAGGTAAAAATTGTTTACAACCGGCAATAATTCCAGTAAGGAGTCGCCAGACGATTGCCTTTATGTTGTCTTAATTGTAGATACGGTCTTGTTAATCCATTTTGCTTATTTAAGTAGCACAATACAAAGATTTTTCATCCCCATTCAGACATCTTTAAACTGATGTAATTCCTCTCATCCTTCTTTAAATTTAGTAAATGAGGTACCAAGGAAAACGCAAAGTATTGGTAACAAGAATGTATCCATGATACACTATCGCACTATCATTTTCTGTGTTCAGTGGACCGTGAAATTATAATTTGGCATCACAATTAGAAAGATCTTACCATAAGGAACATGTGTATAAGATTCAAGTGGATTGGACTTCAACTTCATCAAACACTACAATGACCAAAAAAACAACGAAAAAGAACAGACCGATAAGCATATAATGCCCCTCTACTTTCGTAGGTGGGCCATAAAATATGACATCAAAGGTGAAAATTAGTGTTAGTAGTCAACTGACAATTCTGGGTAAACGGACATAAAGTCACAGGACATATTGTCACAAATTTGAAAGGACAAAAAGTCATAAATAATGTGTTGATAATTGTTTGGAAACAACTATTGTAATCTTTTTTTTACGCTTCAGAATGTTATAAAATTTGACAAAAAGAAGATAGTGTTGTTACGAATAAATGTCGAAATCGCAATGTTCGTTGCCATGGACGAAATGTCTAAACCTTTGAAAGTCGTCATTGACCTAACAATTAACCAATGGAAAGGCCATAATATCGTCTTGTGACGCTAGATAAGCCAATCAAATTAATGCATATTTTCGTTGCTCTTGTTCGTATCACACTATGTGCAGTGTGATACGAGCAAAATCTATTCATGCATGACATAGATAGCAGGCCATAACCATAAGAGAATAGCTCATATTTCCCTGTTGAGCTAAAACAAACATTTGTTTATAAGAAAAAATACGTTGCAAAAAATACCTATACATCGTCTATCCTTTTCTTCATGGTTATCACAGCAGAAGAAGTGGACCTTTCCTGTGCTGAAAATTCAATTTCTCATATCAATAATGAATACCTCTGACAGAAATGTGGAACATTGAGGTTAAAATATATTTCAATTAGGTGTATATATTGCGGGATTGTTATCTTGGTATCAATTATATATTGTGACCCTAAATCAATCAATTGGAAATACAACTTCAAAATACTGATGGATTCAGTCGAGGATTATGTCAGGCAATGGGTTAAGCGCGAGAAAGAAGACGTAGATACTCTTTTCGAATGGATTAATGCTGGGAGGTCGTTGATACAAATCAAAATTAAGAAACGGAATCGGTCTAACCCAAATGTTGTAAAGCACTTGTCACCTTTCCCTGGCAAATATGTTGTTTTCCCCGCAGATAAACCCCCAAACAACATCGTATGTGTTTGAATTCTAATTAAAGAAACTGCTGAAAATGAATTAGGACATGGCAATTCACTTGGAAACTCAACATATACCCTCACGACACTTGCCAAAGAGGAAACCCTGGATAATCTGAGGTCTTATGTATGTTCATTTGGAATTTTAACCAAAGATGAAGAACTGGATCTTCCATGATTGTATTAGATACTTATACTGCATACGTGTCCTTACAAACAACGGTATATTGCTGGGTCTTCCAAGTGCTCCACAAGACCTCTTTCTAAACTGTTAAAATCTATTTTTATCAGCAATCACAGCCGGGCTTCAAAGTTATTGTGAAACTGCCTGTTCTAGAGGTTTGAATCAGATGTGGATACTAAAACATTCCAAAGACCTTTTAGAGTACATACAATCTAATATTCTTTCATCTTGCAATAGTAATAAAACATTTGACTTTTCTACACTTTACACAAGTATTCCCCATTCAAAACTAAAGACAAATTGAAAGAGTTGGTATTGCCTTTTTCATAAAAAAAAAAGAAAGGCCAAATGTAGATACGAGTATCTTGTCTTCGGAAGGAATAAATCATACTTTGTAAAGAATAACTCTGATTCAAACAAAAAAAACCTCTGAAACTGAAATTATTAAGATGCTTGATTTCTTGATTGACAACATATTTGTTTGAAGGACGTGTTTTTTTTTACAACAGACTGTCGGCATTCCAATGGGAACCAATTGTGCTGCTCTTCTTTCCGACTTGTTTCTTCATTATCATGAGGCTGACTTTATGCAGGAACCTCTTAGTAAGAAAGATAAGAAGTTAGAAGTATCATTTAGCTTTACTATTCGCTATATAGATGATATTCTCTCACTAAATAATTCAAAATTTGGTAATTATGTTGAACTGATCTATCCCATCGAACTAGAGATAAAGGAAACAACAGATACATTTAACTCTGCCACGTATCTTGACATCTAGAAATTGACAATAAGGGTCAGTTGAAAACAAAACTTTACGTCAAAAGATGATTTCAGCTTCCCAATTCTGAACTTTCAATTTTTATGTGGCAACATTCCAGCAGCACCTGCACACGGAGTATATATATCCTAATTGATACGATATTCCCGGGCTTGTATTTCCTATCATGATGTCCTTGATGGTTGCTGCTCACAAGGAAGCTATTAAACCAAGAGTTCCAAATAGTTAAGTTGAAATCATCCCTTCGTAAATTTTACGGACGCCATCACGAGATGGTTGAGCGGTATTGAATAACCGTTTCACAGATGATATCGGACATGTTCCTTGTGTCGTAACTATAATTCCCGTCTATTTTCACGAATGTGAATTACCGAAAGAAGACTATTTACCGGCTTTGTAACAACATGAGCACACGACGGGTGCCATATGTGGAGCAGGATCTGCTTACCCTTCCGGAGCACCTGAGATCACCTCCAGTTTTTGATGTGGTTCGTGTTGCTTAGTCTTTAGTTTCCTATGTTGTGTCTTGTATACTATCATTTGTCTGTGTGTCTTTTTCATTTTTAACCATGGCGTTTATATTCGATCTTTGAGTTAGACTGTCCTTCTGGTATCTTTCGCCCCTCTTTTATAGATCAGTTAACTTTCAGGAACCTTTTATTATATTAAAACTAATGATTTGTAAAATTAAAAAGTTTGTCTGGCCTCTGGAAACATCCATTTTTTTTAAATCATCCAGGAATCTGATGTACTGTAGTTGTCGTTTGTTTATGTAATTTATACGTGTTTCTCGATGCTCGTTTTTTATATAGACTAGACCGTTGGTTTTCCCGTTTGAATGGTTTTACACTAGTAATTTTTGGGCCCTTCATAGCTTGTTGTTCGGTGTGAGCCTAGGCTCTGTGTTGAAGGCCGTACATTGACCTATAATGGTTTACTTTTATAAATTGTTATTTGGATGTAGCGATCTCATTGGCACTCACACCACATCTTCCTATATCTATTTGGCTGGAACCTCCTCCAAATACGGTAAATTGATCAGGACAAAAATGCTTGATATCTCACTATTTCAACTTTTTTTTCATAATAAGATATAACCTTTGTCATAAAATTGTAGTTAATACTTTCCTTATTTCAATAATATTTATGTAATCGTTCAAAAAGCAAAAAAAAAAAAAACAACAACAACAACAAAAAAAACAAATTTTGATTGTATACTCTTTAGTGACTAATGCTTTCAACCATGTGTAACATTTATCATGGAATTATTGATTATAATATCTATAATTCATTTTCAAGTTTCAATAAGTAACTTCCTTTTGTTTACAAAATTATACTATGAAACCAATCAGTGGAATTTGTTTAAAAGCACGAAGCCTAGGAAAATATGAAATGTTGATGCAGATTGAAGTAGTCATTTCATAAATATTATGTAACTTCATATCCTAATTCATATAGTTTGTTTGATTATTTACACGATCTATTGATGTGATCCTAATCTAGAAGGATTATTCATCTTTAAACCGTATAAGAAATTTAAATGTCAAAATTATTTTTATCTGTTCCCTTTCTCACAGGCATCTCGACCTAAACTGCAAAGTCATTACAGAACCCAGGAACGTTTTAGAGCACGTTATTTTGGACCCAGTTCGTGGTTTACCGTATGGTTTACAACAGAGTGAGTAATTGTTATAACATAGTATTTGATGCCTTCAAAGTACGCTGTCCAACTATTGGAATGGAAGATAACTCTAGAGTACAGGAAGTTGTGATATTAGATTTGCATTCCAGAATTTATGTTGCTCTTTTGTATACCCTTCTTAAGTCAATGTATCTGAACAGTGGACAACAAATATACATTTTAAACTAAACATACTTTCCTGTACTGATGGATGAATCAGATGTATAAAAATAAGAAATAATTTTAAATACCGGTAAAAATGATTTTTTTTTTGATTTTTTTAAATTTTGTAGTCACTAAATGTCAAATGATAAAAAAATCTAAAAGTAATAGTGCCCTTAGGTTTTTTATGATAATAAAAATCAATGTCCCTTTAAAGGGAGACAACTAGGCTGGGTCAATTACGGGAAATGGCAAACAGAGTATTTTGAAAATAATTTTATAAGTGCAGAAAGAAATATCGCAAAGGTATTGATTATAAAAAGGGAGAGTCACAATCCCAAGACAAGTGAAAAATAATGAAAACTGCAAAAACATGACATGTCATATAAGAGAAAAAAAACTTACGGGAACTGTCCTCATATGCGGTAAATTAACAATATTAGAAAAATACTTGAACAATGTTGAAAGTGATTGAGAAACTAAAGCTATATTTGAATTCAAAAAAGGAGTCCCATGATTTCTGTTGGCCAATTGTTGAACGGCATTGATATGCCTATATTGTTCTAAAGTGTTTCTTGTGATAACTTCCCTTTAATTACAGTCTGTTTGTTACTTGAATGTGTTTTTTTGTTTATGAATAAATAGTACAGAGTATTTACAAATTTCGAATAAATGTACATACATATGGTTGTTGCTTAAACATTTCATTGCCAAATCCTTCCACTAAGACAAATTATAATGTGTTCGTGATTTTTTTTTTTTTTGATTTTTATTTTGGTTAGGTGGGGGTATACATTAACAAAAAAGAGCATTGCAATTTAATTTCCTTTCATGTTACGATGTTCTGACATTGTAATTGAATCGTCGCGTGTTAGAGCAGTTATGTAAACGCTGTTAGTGTTGCAATTTGTGGTTTCGAACACCGATGGGGCCAGACCAAAGACTTGCAAAGGAGGAATTGCTACTTTCGTTCTAATGACCATTCATTTATAATGAGACCAAATACTGGTAGAGTAATATGTCCGGAAGGGTAACATGTCTTCCTGTGCAACGTAACTAGCACGTTTAAATTCAAGTTCAGTGTGTCAATCTAGTACAAAGCTGGTTTCATATAAAATTACATAACATATGTGTAAGCCTTGATATGTGCCAAATGCATTACTAGAGGTTACCACCATTTTTCCCTCCATCCACCCAGCTATGGAATTAGATGCGAGTTCATGTATGTGTATATGTCGTGTACAAGTTGCGATTTTGTACAGGTTATAACATGTACAAAAACATTGTACATGTTATAACTTGTATAATGCAAAAATACAAGTTATAACATGTACAAAAGTACCTCATACATGTTATAACCTGTACAAAATATTGCTTAAAAATGGTTTTAACTTGTACAAAATTTAAGGTACTTACGAGGTACTTTTGTACATGTTATAACTTGTATTTTTGCATTATACAAGTTATAACATGTACAATATTTTTGTACAAGTTATAACCTGTACAAAATCGCAACTTGTACACGACATATATATATATATTGATTGTGTACAGCTTTATATAACAATTTACCTTAACTCTTTTTTACATGGACTGAATAAAGGAACTCCTTCGTGAATCTTTGTAACCACACCTATAATAAATATAGTTTTCACTATAAACATCTTCACTTATGCAACATATTAACAATCCTTCTCAATGTCAACATATTTAAAAGTCGTCCAGGAAATAGTTGTGAACAATTGCAGTTACAAAACTCGTATTTCCGTTTGCAAAATAAAAATATTCTTCCTCGTTCATGATTAAAAAGTAAAATCACAAAAATACTGAACTTAGAGGAAGATCAATTGGGAAAGTCCATAATCAGATGGCAAAATCAAATAACAAAACGCATCAAAAACGAATGGACAAAAACTGTCATATTCCTGACTTGGTACAGGCATTTTCAAATGTAGAAAATGGTGGATTAAACCTGGTTCTATAGCGCTAACCCTCTCACTTTAATGACAGTCTCATCAATTTCCGATATTTTTACATTGATGCGTTAAATAAACAGACACAATAAATATAATAGTCAAAATATGGGTACATCAGTCATCATCGTTTAACAATTTTAAAAGGAACAATTTAACAGAACACAAAAACATCTACTATCTACGAACACATTTATTGATTTGAGTGTCTGACGTCAGGAAATTTTATACGTCACATAAATTTGTCGTTCAATGTACGTACAAACAATTTAAAAATTTTCATGGGAATGTTAGCATACAGGGTTAAAAAATCAAAAGTATGTATAATAAATTTAAGAAATAGACCGAGATTTAAACTAGTCCAAAAGTTATATATAGAATTTATAAGAATCCAAAAATAGTTAATTCCACTACGCGATTGAATGATTTTGACGTTTGTGGTTCAACGTATATTGTAATTCATAATAGAAATATATCATAATGACATATAAATAGAACAATATCATACTGACGGGATCTTTTAAAGTACAGAGTCACGTTATAAGAACAAAAGAAATACAAAAAGTCGCAAATACAAAACAAACCACAAAAAAAAAAGTGGTGTTTAAATACGTAGATAAACATGAACGTAGTTGCCAAGTAATACCGCGTGCGCGAACAAATGTATACTAGTATATAGAAAATACATTGTCGTTTAATTAAAGATTTAAATAATTCAAGACATAGTGTGTGGAATAATTCGACCGCAAGTGGTATGGATTTCGCTCATTATTGAAGGTTGTTCGGTCAACTTTGGTTGTCTACACCCAGTTTAAACAGTTGAGTTGTCTCATAGACAATCAATCAACATCTACATTCTGATCCAAGATTTGAACAATTCAAGAAACACTATGTGGAATTAGACAATCAATCCACATCTATATTCTGATCCAAGATTTGAATAATACAAGAAATACTATGTGGAATAATATCGGCCGCAGGAAAAAAACAGTAAACGAGATCTGGCAAGACGATACTAACTTCCGGCATTTGTAATATTGGCAAGTAGGTGCTATTCTGGTAACAGAAGTAACAAAAGTTCCTCTAGTGTAATTAGAGTGAACGAGGAGCACGACCCCACACTTACGCTATGCCATTACCTTAATTATGCTTTTCCCGGTTTTTGGAGAATAAAATAACTCAAAACTGGTATTAGTAATGAACCGGCCGCTCTTGTATACAAGAGGAGACCTATTATAAAAAAACAACTTTGCTGTTGTACCACAGGCAATATGTTGGCATATGGTCAATCTAATTAAAAACCGATCTCTCATCGCTCCTGTTTCTGATATGTCGCGTGGGAGATCTAACGAAACCGGCTTTGAGGTCACATGTGAGTGAACTAAAAGTTATGAATTTATAAAGATATGCAAATGAGTTGACGACCTATTAATAAGCCAATCAAAAAAGTTTATGAATTATTTTGACTGACGATTTCGTCGTAAATAAAATGAGTTACATCCCTTTGCCTTACGTTAACTTCCAAGATCGTGGAAGACTCAATTTCATTGGTCGAAAAAGACACACCAACGAGGTCACTCACATGTGACCTTAAAGCGGGTTTCGTTAGATCTCCCACGCGACATATCAGAAACGGGAGCGATGAGAGATCGGTTTTTAATTAGATTGGCATATGGTCTAACGTAGAATTATAGGGTCATGACCTCCCTGTCATCTTGACAGATCTCGCCAAAATGAGTAAGTCTTTTCACACTCAATCCCAAGAAAACGAGTTTACTACATGGTAGTTTGTGCTGATCAATTGAAAAATACTCGACGAACAGAGTTTGCAAAATCTCAACTCATACTCAATCTCATTGTGCATTGTTCAAGAAAGCATCATTACCCCTGACTGACAAGTGCCCTCCATCGTTTCTGAGCCAGTAAAACAAATCTCTTTTTTGAGTTATTATATTAGAATGGCAAATAACACGGCCATTGTTTGTTTCGTCTTCTGATAACTTACCAAATGCCAAAAGCTAAATAAGGTCAAGGTCACTTAAAACATGTCAGACTGACATGTATATCGAAAAATAATCTCATACACCGAATATACTAGTAGTTGACATATTGCTTGATCTCTTGCATACGATAAAAGAGCAGGAAAAAACTTTTAACTTTAATCACTGAACCATAAAAATGAAGAGGTCAGCCGACACCTACCAGATAAGCATGTACAACTCAATCAATCTATGCACCAAATAAAGTAGAACTATTGCGTCTAGTAAATGAGATATGGACTTAACCACGAAATCTGTCTGACGGATTTGAGGACCTTGCAAGGAATGCACATACCAAATATAATTATCATATTACTCATAATAAGAGAGAAATTACGAATGCTAAAAAAAACATTACACAATTTTATTAAGTAGTCACTGAACCATGAAAAATAAGAGAAGGTCAAAGACCAATCTAATTAAAATTAAATCTCTCACTCGCTCATTTTTTAATGCTTGGTCGCTCCGCATGATTATTGGTTTTTGAATGGAAGCAATACACTCGGTTTTGCTTGTATTCCAGCTACATTGGGTAGACGAAGTATAGCCACCACATCAATGGTCTAATTCGCACGAGGTGCCACGCTGCATTGTGTCTATTACTATCAACATTTAGTCTTATTCGCTTCGAAATTGTCATTTTTCTAAGCGATACCGTAACTTAATATTCATTTGTCTTATTTCTCTTTTGAGGCTTCATCACTGGTGAGGATGGAACTGGATTGTTGAAAACTTTTAAGCAAGGTTCCTTATCAAACGTTAGAAAATTCTAAACGTGACGTACGTATGATAGTGACGTCACACAGTGGAAAGGTCACAATCACGTACAAGGTTAAGAATACTAAAGTAGAAGGGCTCGAGAACAAATACGGAATTTAAACTTTTATTAAACCCAGGGGCGGATGCAGGAATTTTCGAAAGGGGGGGTGCTAACCCAGGGCACCCAGGGCAAAGGGGGGGGGGGGGGGGGGTGCAAAACATATGTCCCGATACAAATGCATTGATCGGCAAAAATAAAGGGGGGTGCGCACCCCCGGAACACCCCCCCCCCCCCTGGATCCGCCACTGAAACCTGTATTATCAGTAAACTGATAAACATTATTACGTTGTAGACAAAACGTATGATAGGAATTGCGAGTTTCTTCATATTTCTGGAACAACGAACCTTAAAGAAGTTGAGTTTAGCTAAAGAGCTGTCGCAGTGAAATATATTCCAAACTTGTCATATGATACAAACGAATATTGTTTTAACTCAAATAGTGCATGCCGAGCTGGAATATTTTCGTCCTCAACCCTCTCTCCCAATTAGATTGGAATGCCCTGATATCTTTAAAGAAGAAACAAAGTCTCAATTCTCTTTAACTTGCACTTACACTACAAGGAATCCCCAGTATAAAATTTAATTAATATTAAGTTTCCTATTTAGTTTATTGTCAGATCTATGAATATGATACAATTAAAAGTTAGAAACCAAAGATTATTTATTTCTTCTTCCGTTAATAATACCCATACATTAGAAACTCATATTATTCTCATGGTAATAATAAGAAGAAATATTAAAGTGTAATACCACACGACAGAGACGATGGCCGAAAATTGTGCCACATTAAACGGAATTGAAAACGGTGAAAAATAAAATCACAAAAATACTGAACTCCGAGGAAAATTCAAAACGGAAAGTCCCTAATCAAATGGCAAAATCAAATGATAAAACACATCAAACGAATGACATTCTGAGTTCAGGCGCGGATCCAGAGGAGGGGTTCCGGGGGTTGGAACCCCCCTTTTTTTGGACGATCAATGCATTTGAATGGGGACATGTAATTGGAACCCCCCCTTTGTCCTGGGTTAGGAACCCCCCCTTTTCAAAATGGCTGGATCCGCCCCTGGAGTTGCTTAATATTCGAAGAAGTGATATATTTATTTTAGAATGTTATATTTCAATTGTCTTCCAACAAAGTAAAACAGAAGTATATAAATATGGCAATTCAGTATTTATAATTTATTTTATAAAACCATAAGTTTAAAATAGTGTCTTGCGGAGATCGCGTTTTTTCAAGTGACAAAACATGCAATTAGGTCAATTAACTGCAATTTCGCAATTTTTAACAGTTTTTTTGCATAACTGTCCATTTCATTTTAGATAAAACACATCCTTTGACCACAAGAGACGCACAATTTCGTTGTATTTTGCATCCCGTGTTGGTTGTTTTTCGAGGGCAACAGTGCAAATGTCCGGGTTTGGTTTTTTTGCCTACCCTTCCAGAGCACATGATATCACCCCTAGTTTTTGATGCGGTTCATGTTGCTTAATCCTTATTTTTCATTGTTGTGTTTTGTGTACTATTGCTTGTCTTTATCTTTTTTAGCCAAGGCGTTGTCAGTTTATTTTCGATTTATGAGTTTGAATGTCCTTCTGGTATCTTTCGCCATTCTCTTGAATAAAATGTAAATAAAAAATAAGGTATTATTGACCTTAAAAACTGAGTTTTTCTAGTTGTAATTAAGTGAAGGACAATATTATATTTTCCAAATAATTGTCATAAAAAACATATTATTATGTTGACAAAATTTAAGCTTTTTTCAACTTTCTGTTTTGAAATCATTTTACCATAACCTTCAATGTGCAGTATTACAATATGTAAGACATCAAAAGGTTCGTTTAAAAGCGATTTTAACAGATTATTTGTTTTTAATTTAATTTTATAATTATATATATATATATATAATCATACTGATGAAGGATATATGTTATCCGAAATCTTTTATAGATTAATACATTTAATGTTTTCCTTTTTTGTTATTGGTGTTGAAATGTACACTTTTTAGGCGTTTATATAAATTATTTATTATCTTAGATGCTCTTTTAAAAATAACAAGATTAGAGTTGACAGGAAATGGCCACAGCATTTATTAACAGATATGATATGTAATAGTATATAAAATGCAATTTGTGATATGAACTTAAATTCACTGATAGATATGCAAAGAAAATAATTATAAGATAACAACTGCCATTTTCCTGACTTGGTACAAGACATTTTAAGAAAAAATGGTGGGTTGAATCTGGTTTTGTGGCTAGCTAAACCTCGCGTTTTAATGGCAATGTTAATTGTAACACTAAAATGACAACATTACATGACAGAACTACAGTACAAAGAAATGCAAGAACATTCAGTACAGAGAAATACACAAATAAACAATAGAATAATACATTTCGACATGCTTATAGTTATCAAAGGTACCAAGCTTATAATATAATACGCCAGGTGCACGTTTCATCTACATAAGACTTGTCAGTGACACTTTTGCAAACATTATTTTTTTTTTAAATGACCATATAATTGATATTCAAGTCAACACCGAATATGTGTCTTTGAAAATGTTATACATTGTATGATGCTCGCCGAATATGTTCAAGGTTGCAGGGAAAGTCCAAGATAAGCTATTAACCCTGGAAATCAGAGACTAATGCTACAAACTGCAAATATTTTATCTAAGCCCAGAGAAATCTGCCATAAATCAAGCGACTAACCCTTGATATCCGAAATTAGCGCTACCAATGATAAAAACAAAACTGCAACTAAATTATACATGTTATCTGGTGCAAGAAAATTGGTACCGTTAATTTTATTACTACCACTGGGTCAATGCCTCTGCTGGTGGACTATTAGTCCCCGAGGGTATCACCACCCTCGTAGCCAGTACTTTGGTACTGGCATGAAAATACGGATGTTTTGAGTTATTAAAATTTACTGTTACAAAATGATAGAAATTATTATAAATTAAGGAATGTATCTCCCTAAAATATGTCAATATAAGAACCAGCTAGAATGACAAATTTTGATACATGCATGTTTTTCCAGACCCCTTTGTCTTCCTTTGTAAATTTCGATAAGAGAAGACGTGTCGTATCCTGTAAGAGCGCAAGCTACTGTTGGTGTGCCAGGCATCTGGGGTCCAATAACTTTTAAAAAGTTGCATATGTCATGAATAGGTATAAAAACTGATTTGTGACTTTGGTTGAAGAAACGCCTCCAGTCTAAATTCACTATTCATCATGTTTGACATCTGAGCAAAATACCTTATTAGAAATAAACATAACTTTCATGATTTTAATATGATGCAACCCCTCGAAAAACTTTTCAATATCTGTTCATTTGCCAAATGAGACGGCAGAATAGTTCTTATATCTGCCTCTTCAGTCACTTACAGGTCCTACACAAAATTGCTTCACAGTCAATAGATTTTGAAAAGATCCCGCTAGAAATATTTGTCATGTTCT
This sequence comes from Mytilus edulis, assembly GCF_963676685.1. Classification (NCBI taxonomy): domain Eukaryota; kingdom Metazoa; phylum Mollusca; class Bivalvia; order Mytilida; family Mytilidae; genus Mytilus; species Mytilus edulis. Next base: position 11,574,947 of record NC_092345.1, read on the forward strand.
AGCAAATGAAAACCATTGTAGTGCGATAGTGCATAGTTACAGTAAAACTACAAATATTATCAACCCATGTTTATTTTCAGGTGCACAAAGAAATTCTCACAATCTCTAATTGATCTGCATTCAATGACTTGAAGAACTATTTGGATCTACCACCATTAAAAATAAACCTTACTGTCCCTTTGACGCCTTTGATAGCTGACTATGTGGTATGGGATTTGTTCATTGTTGAAGGTCATGCGGTAACCTATAGTTGTAAATATCTGTGTCGTATGGTCTCTATGAAGAGTTGTTCCATTGGCCATCATACCACATCTTCTTTTTATATACACCAATGTTTGATGTAAGGGGATGGTTGGGCGCCCGTTATCATGTTTAACCTCCCCACATTCTGTATGTGGCTGTCCCAAGTCAGGAGCCTGTATAATACTTTTTGGTCTGTTTGTGGAGATTTGTCTTATTGGCAATCATAGCACATATCTTTTTTATTATGGTATTAAAGCAGTCATTGGCGAAATCTCAATAACAGTTGTATCATTTTACATAAAAAATTTGGACAATACCAATACCATTTTTTTTATCAGGTGTGTACTGGTTTTTCATAAAGGAATATTACACACTCAGCTAAAGTATATATTTCAGTTCAATATCAATTGAGAGTGCATTGTAATCATTATCCATTTGAAAATAATTGTAAACTACTAACCAGGCAAAAAATTTATCAAAGGTTGGAATTCATTGCAAAGATAGAAATAATTTGAAATTTCGAACGATCGTAAACAGCTTTTCACAAAAATTTTTCACAAAATGCAATATCTGTAAACAAATGTAAATGGCAAACTATACGACAACGAATTTCGTTTGCTCTTTCTTTCGCAAATAGATCATCATGTAGACTTAATGAATGTAGACATGCTGCACTGTAGTATTCGAAAAGCAACATCATGCCCCGATTTATTTAAAGCATCAGAAGCGATACTTAGGACAACATTTGGAATGACAACAACTTCTAGGGCCTTTCTCGAATTTATGTGAGTATATATCAATATGTACATAAGCATGTTAGTTTATATAATCAATTATAAAATGGTTGTAAATTCCAGATTTTGTAAAAAGCGTTTGATAAAACTGCAATATGTAAAACGCACAGTCATGGTGTGATATTCTACGTTTTTTGGGGGTAAACAATGGTCAATATCTTATCTTATATAAACTTTTGCGAAGCGATACTTTGATCAATGATAAACAATAACTAGTTAATTCATCTCGTCAGCTTCAAATTTTCTCTAGAAATGTAATTAAACACGAAATCGTACAAAATTAGGTCATCTCGTACTGTATCGTTCGTTCCACCAAATGTGTCAAGTTCGTTCCTCAATGACAAATAACCATTGTACAGTTCGTTGACAAAAACCGTCACAAATAAATTTCTTTTTAATGTACTCGTGATGGCAGCAGCAACCTTTTTTCTGTGTTTTTATTGTAAACTGTCATCTGTCAACTTTGGCGAAATAGTAGACCATGAAATTATCAGTCATCCAAAGCAAGAAATGTAAAATCAAGCGCACATCGGAAGGCAAAAGTTTACTAAAATTTTCACGTTTTTCCAGATGAAATCAAGTCAAAAAATAAATATATCACAGCCAATACAAATTTGATATCTCTAAATATTCACGATTTCAAGCCTCGTCAAAATGCAGTTGTTGGTCCAAGTTTGCCGAAACGACAACGACCAGACGAGCTTGTTGACCATTGTTCATCATCATCATTCATAAAATAATACCTAAACCCGAACAAGAAATAAGCGGTTTTGCAGATATTGTTTTTTTTAGCTAAAAATGATTTAAAAAAATAAATTGTGCGTTTGTATGTTTTTTATGGGTAGTGTGTTATGTGTTTATGCTGGTTTTTGCAAAAAAAAATCTTATTTTGAAGAAATCACCCATTTGATAAACCTGAAAGGTCAAAGTTAACGGGGACAAGACGACGAGTGAAATCTTGCATCAGTGATCCATCGATGCCAGCCAGAGGAATACGACCTATTCGCCTATTCCATCGGTTAGATGAATCAAAAATACTTCCTCATGTTCGCAAAGGACTTGAATTCAATGACGAATCAGAGGATATTTAATTTTAGATCCCTCTTCTGTTATAATTTTTACGTTTTGTATTGAATGAAGTGCTTCGATTTTTTTTATAGTAATCATGAAATCCAACACAACAGGAAAATGAGGTCAAGCTGTAACCATCATTATGTCATTGATTTTTGTGTCATTCGTCAGGCAAAACTAAATTAGATAACTAGCATATTAAATAAGAAAAAACATTTGTAGTGAAATTTTTTTATTATTATGTGTTTCTCTGTACAAGTTTACAAACAGATAAATGATATTTTTGACTTTATCGCCATATGAATTGTTTTCCACATATGCAAGACAAAAGGCGACCTTCATGAACCACTTTCCTGTGTTCCCTCAACTCGTCCAAAGACTTGTATCCACAACTACAAGTGCTACACAGGTACGACGGAATTTCTTTTTTTTTTGAGTGGTGAGCCTTAATGTGGACGTTCAGGGAATTCTTGTACGTGAATTGTTTACTACACAGGGGACACTTCTCTGTTTTGATGTTATTGTGTAGATTGAGGTGTCCTCTGAAGTCCCAAAGCTGGTTAAACCCATCACCACAAGTGCTACATTTGTATCTGAATATTAATGTGTGTTTGTCCTTAATGTGGATTGATAGTCCAGATCTTGACTGGAACATAAGGCCACAAACATGAAAAAGGTAGCGATAAGTTTTACTATCATCGGGAAGAATGTCCTGTTTTTGGTTTTCATGAACTCTATTTTTGTGACGTTTAAGGTCAAACTTTCTTTTTGGTTTCATAAACACATAGGTTACATCTGTGATATTCCACTTCTTCTTTTTCTGAGTCATCGGACCCCTCGACTGTTTCCTCCTCCATAAGATATATATTGAAATTTAAAAAGTACATGTATTACATTCAACTCAAATAAAAAAAATGTAGTTGAAAAACTGACATTGCACTAGCTCCCAGTGACTACAACTACTCTAAAGTTAGATCGGTATTTCATGTCTTTTTGTCATATGTGTTCGTGTTTTATACTAGCATAACGCCAAGAGCATAGTAGCATAGCTACTCGAAAACATTTTTTAGAAGGGACCAGTGGTCAAAGGGCCCCCGTAAGCTTTAAGATTATCTATTTGTTATTAAAACAAATGCTTAACTTTTTTTGTAAGCACAAACCTATAAAACCTTCTGTATGTCTTTTGTTGCTACCTTGCTGCCATGCTTTGTTTGCTTTTGTAGTATACATTTGATTTTATTTTTTATTCTTTTTGTATATCACATAACATAACTGGACATAAGGAGGACTTTTTGATATCAGGAGGGGGCAGAAGAATATACTTCTTATTTTCTTTACGTGGCATATATAATTGTGCGAAAATTTTATTTTTCATTGTTGAACAATAATCGTTTTCCGGCATTTTACACTTCAGAATATAATTTTAATCCTGTTTCTTGTAGGGTTGCTAATTTTCAGCGTTTACCAGGCCTTTAAATTATTCCTCAGGACTCTAATCCACCCCTCCCCCTTCCCGAGAAAAATATAAAATTATTGTTGCCCAATACTAGAAAAGATTTTTAATGACAGATTGACAGGTAGCCGTCCGCTCAATCAATAACATCTGAAAGGAGTAGGTCCGGTAAGGACCGATTTTGGCCTCAAATTTCAGGTTCATCTGACGAAAGATTTTGACCACTTTTTTAAACACTTAAGTGTCTATTTTATTTGAATTAATTAGTTTATGTGAAAGATTTTAACAGATTTAGTCATTAAAAACGATCCGATTCAAGCTCAAATATGAAAAATCTACCTAATATGCCGAAAATTGTCACTTTTCAGATGGTTTTTGGTAAAAATGAAAGTGGCCGCATCCGTGTTCATCCTCAACCTTTATATATGTTATGTATTATAATAAAATAATTTTTTTTTGGGGGGCCAAAAAGGGGTCTTACTGAACCTACTCCTTTGTCGAACGATTGAATTTCAAAATAATATACATGTTTGCATGGTTAATGAAACTTCTTATATGCACAAATGAATTGAAATACATGAAATTGGAATTTGTCTGTACAATGAGAATAATATATTGGCTTATGATGGTAAATTTGCAACGTGTGTATTAAGATTTACATACAAAAAAATGTTTTAAAACATGATAAATTTGTTTTTAAAACGCAATATTGTCACAACGACTCGTACAGTATAAAACAGTGTAAAGACAACGAAGCGTACAGAGTTAAAAATTAAAGATGCACAAAGAGATGCACTTTTCGTTGTCTATATAGCATGTATATCTACAACTTTAAGTGTTTTGTTTAGGTAAAACGATAAGATTTTTAGAAATGTATGTTTGCAAAAGTAAAAGATGCAAGAAACTTAGAATTTATAATGATTTAGGTTCATGTGGACCCTATGGCTAAAATGGCCGTATTTTCACCTCAAAATTTACTCTGAGTACAGGCAAACCTGTGCATCTGGAAAAGTTTTAAGGCATAGCATGCCCTAGATAAATAGAATTCAAATGCAATGTATGATTTAGAAAATTCATAACTTAACTGGATTTTGCCGTACACTTTTTTTCGTCCCTGCAGAAGATGATAAAATTAACAAACAGTTGATTCACCTTGATATGGTCCACTCAGGTACACAGTTTAAATAACCAATTATTGTCAAGTATCTATTGTCCATCTCATGTCCATGTCAAGCAATACAGCTCACTTCAATTATTACCTGTGGGGAAGTTCTCAAACCTGTTTCCCAACTTAGTTTATTTTGGCACCTTCTGGAGGAATGAAAAAAAGTGCACGGCAAAATCCTGGTAAGTTTTTATTTTTCTTAAACATAAAAAATATTTGAAATTTATTTATCTAGGCATGCCATGCCTGAAATATTTAACAGATGCGCAGATTTGTCTGTACTCAGAGTAAATTTTGAGGTGAAAATACGGCCATTTTAGCCTTAGGGTCCACATGAACCTTAAAAATAGAAAACATGTTTTTACTATTGCCAAGGTCGTGCGTTTCGTTAATTTTAGCCTTTAGAAATAAAGTATTTAAAAAAAAATAGCAATACAATATAAGTGACATATCATAGTATATATTGAAGCAAAATATCATGAGAAATATAAAGGACTTACCTTAAAATTGTGTACTTGTTAGTCTGTCTAACCTCGGTTGTTCAAGGTGTGCTCGACTCGAACGCGTCAATGTCCGGTTTCATTTGTATCGGGGTTATACGGGGTTATGTTCTTAATTCACGATGTTCAAACGAACATAACATATGTATGTGCTAAATTGCTCTATTTTTCTTGTACAACTCTGCTCCTAATTTCTGTTCTAAACTGACTCATATTGTATATATGTATATAAATAAGACAAGAATAGTTCTGATACTAACAGGCACGGTGACCATTTCTATTTATTCATCATAATTCACAATCTACTAGTAATCAATTTTCTATAAATGTCTTTTCATTTCATTTCATCAAACAATGTCCTTAACATCTCTGCATAAACACTTCATCATATCAAATCTATAAAATAAACATTACAAATCAGTATACTATATATACATATTCACTACAGACGTCTTATACACATTTAACAATACAAAAAAAATTGTCTGCAAGTCGAGTGGTCACCGCCCAGCCTTCGATAAACTTGAAAACCCGTTTTCAATCTATTATATACCTTACTAATTTGCATATCTAGTTTATTCTATTGTTAAACAATAGACTAAAATAGATCCGAAAATTCGTACGCATACCGCACATAAATTTATTGCTAAGCTACTCGTTCTTATTTTATGGAATTAACATTGACAATAATTTTCCGGATTTTTTTGTTTTTTTGTTTTTTTGTTTTTTTTTTTGTTATAATAAAACACCCATGCAACCACGCATCCCATATTGCAGATAGGACCCGACACAAATATAAATTTCGTGTTTCGGTAGTTAAGCTTGGGATGGTCATTTTAAGATGCATTATTTGAATATAATCAAATATGAAAATTATTCATATTTTTATTGATATATTTATATTTTTATTCTTCTTCAATATATCTAGTTATTATGACAGATCTATCATCATCAGGGGTCCAACTGTCAATTTAATGTTAAAGTCTTTAACTTTGATCTACTAAGCATATCTCCAATACTTTTATGTTTGCTATACGCAACTATTGGTGCTGTATTGAATATTTGTACACAGTCTTCGTCGTACTGTAATAAATGCCAGTGTTTCATTATACGTTTCTTTATTTTACGTATATATAATTACATTAGATGTATGTTTCATTATAATATTTTATTCTGATTGGCTAACTGCACATCACGTGTTATTCCGTAAGCAGTTGCATTGCTCAATACAACTTTTCACTCATGATAACACGTGCTCCAAAAATTAAGTGCACAGGTGAATTAAATGATAAAATATATATAAAATTCGTGTTTTCATGATCATAGCTAAAAAATGTAATTATAAGTATTGAATGCTTCTTTTTGTAACTTTATAGGGTTGTAAAAGCGTTGACCGTGCGTACATTTTTAGAATGAAGCGCTTCCGCGCTTCATACAAAATGTACTTCGGTCAACGCTTTTACACCCCAATAAAGTTACAAAAAGAAGCATTCAATTCTTAAATATATATGGATTATATTTAGTTATTAAAACTAACGGAATACTTTGCTTCTCTTTAGATTTGTTTTGTTGTAATAAATCAGTACGGTCAATTGATAAAGCATCAGTAATACTATCATCTATTTCCACGTTATCATAACCCCTATCTAATAATTTCACTTTGAAATTAGTTAATAGATTGTTTATTAATTTGTTATGGTCACTTGTATTTCTAATTTGCCGTATTGCTTCACCTTTAATAAATCCTCTGAATACATGCTGTGAGTGACAGCTATTTCTGTGCAGATGTTTCTTTAAAATGTATTTCAAGGTCAAGGATGCCATATGTTGTAAATCGTTGACCTTTAATTACATCAACATCCAAGAACGACATTTTATCGTTTTTGATTTCATAGGTGAACTTTAATAAGGGGTTATAATCATTTGCTAGACGAAAAAAATCTATCATTCCATCTGATGTTCCATCATATATTATGAATCCATCGTCTCTATATCTGCCATGATAGAATATTTTGTCTTTATATTGAAATGCAGAAATAATTTGATTCATTATTTCAAACATAAGTATGTCACAGATTTCCGGTGAAGGAACTGCACCAATTGCCGTACCTATTACTTGTTTGTAAATTTTCCCATCAAATTCAAATACATTGTTTTCTAAAATAATTCTCAACTAATGTATTAATACATTGACTGGCGGAGCATTGACTTTGAAGTTTGATTTGTCAAAACTGTCATAGGCTCGTTCAACCGCACTCAATAACGCTTCTTGAGGTAGATTAGTAAACATCTGTGTTATATCATATGAAACCAAAAGGCTGTTTGCCATAGGTTTTAATTTCTCAATGATATTAATGAACGATGTAGTATCTTTTATATATGTAGACTGATTTTGAACTATTGGTATAAGAAAATAGTCAACGTAATGACCTATAAGTTCAGTTACAGAACCACACTGTGATATAATTGGTCTGCCAGGTGGAATTATATTTAATTCATTTAATCCATCATGTTGTATTTGTTTAAACGTCTCTGTTGTAAGACGGTGAATTTTTGGGAGAATATAAATTCTGCCTAATCGTGCATCTCTTAATTTTTTACCATTTGTTAAAAATTTAAATGATATTTTGTCGATTATGCCTTGGTCGTATAATGATTTAATATTCTCAATGACCTGGATTTTCAGTTCTGCGTTATAGATTTGCCATGTTAAATGAATCTAATTGGCAGTAATGTTGAGTATTTAGTTGTCTTGTGACTTCTGTTATGTAGTCTAGCCTGTCTAAAATAACACAATTTGAATTTTTATCTGCCTTTTTTATTACTATTGTTTCATCATTTTTCAAATTGCGTAGCGCTATTCTTTCGCCCTTAGTAAGATTGTTTTTTTACATTTCTTTCTATTGGTAGAAAAGACAATTCAAGCTTGGTTAAATCTATATAATTTTCCAACGTATGGCACGTAGAGGCAGGTGTATATCCTGTATTGCTCCGAAATGGATGAAGGTCAGTTTTTTCTTGACTGAACATATACCGACATCGTAATTTTCTAGCAAATTCATTGTAGTCTTTTAGTATAGACATTTTTGCATTTTTGCTTGATGGCGTTGGTATAAATTTCAAGCCTTTCGCCAACAGGATATATTCCTGATTTGATAAGCTGCGTTTTGATAGATTAATTACATGCTTTTTTGCATGTGCAGTTCTTTGCTGCATATTGTATTTATTCCGTTCTTTTTTATTGTAGAATCGGAATTTTTGCTTTTTAGCATTTCTATTAAAACGACGTGCCATTTTTGAGTTCACATTGGGTGATTCTCTTAGCTACGTGCCTTTGTTGAGCTCACATTGGGTGGCTGGAGAATTTTTAGGTTTACATATGTTATAAACCTAGAAAGAAGATCCGCCCACATTCACGTGGGTTGATAGGCGGGGATAAGATAGCAGTGAGAAATTGTCCGTGTTGATGATGTATAAATGAGTCACATTGTTTTGTGAAACTTTTCAAAGTAAATCATGTCATGAAGTATTTTCAACTCAAGGCTAAAAGCCTTGTCCACCGGAACTATAAATTAACACCATATACGTATCCCATCAAACAGGAAATGCGGATCATTCTCAATGCAGAAAACGATTCTCGGTAAGGTGCAGTAGGACAGCCGTCCATGAATACATTTTGTTATAATAAACAAGTGTGGACACAGATGAGTGTGGATAGTATGTTTGGATGTTTGACAGTGTTTTATGATAAATGATGTTCTATGATTTTCCTATATGTGTTGTTAACTGTGTTGCACGATGACAACCAACCGGAGCATTAGGAGTATTGTTTATTTTATATTTAGTTTAGTTTTTATGTTCAAGACAGGCATGGAAGAGACACTAATTGCATTAGTTACCAAATGATTATGATAGAATATGTTCCACATCTTTGATTTTGGATACATTTTATAGTTAGGAGAGCAACACATAATAGGTTCAATTTTTAGTGATTTTTTTAAATTGGGAGATGCCATCAGAGATATGATATCTGAGAACATGATATAAGGAGCCTGTAATTCAGTGGTTGTCGTTTGTTTATGTGTTACATATTCGTTTTTTCTTTATTTTTTGTACATAAATAAGCCTGTTATTTTTCTACTTTGAATTGTTTCACATTGTCAATTCGAGACCTTTTATAGCCGACTATGCTGCATTAGCTTTGCTCATTGTTGAAGGTTGTGCGGCGACCTGTAATTGTTAATTTCTATGTCATTTTGGTCTGTTGTGGAGAATTGTCTCATTGGCAATCATATCACATCTTTTTTAATATGTATTTGCTAACTATTTGTATGGTTCTATTTATATATACTGAGTGCCAATGAAAACGCAACACTTGGTTTTTCAAAAATAAAATTTATATTAGAAATCATAATCTTTCAAACTGAATTGTTCTTGAAAATTAACAAATCTAACAATAGATCGATATCAAACAAAAATGTTTCATTGTCATCTTTCGGGCGCAATAGATAAACGAAACAGCCAATGTCGAATCATCAAATCACAGTCCTAACTAAAAATGTTACAACCCCGTTGTGCAGAGCAATCTCGACAGCGCCGTGGAATTGATCATCCCGGACGTTTAATGTGATCTCGAGGAATGTTATTCCACTTGTCCTGTAAAGCAAACTCAAGCTGACTTTATGATATTGGTGGTGGTTTTCATTGTCTAAACCATGTCAAATCTGATGCAAAATTTGCTCTTTCGGACCTAAATCTGGCGAAACGCACGACTTTTGGCCAAGGCTGGTGCCAAACGTCTATGTAACCACCACTGATGATTTTTGGTACATAATGAATGATTTTTGGTCTACAGAATTCGATGTTTACACCAGACAGCCGTTTAGATGTCGACTTTGATCCTCTTTAACCGTTGAATTTCTGTGAAATAGTGCTTTACTGAAATTGCTCCATAGGATCTACCGTGACCACCATTGAACTCACGTGACCTTTGGACATCCATCAGAGTCGATATCGGATATGTTAAAGACCAAATGTATCGGTTTTGCTGAGCGTTTCTTGCTTTTTGAACCCCGGGATGTGGCTTATCATTAACTGATCCATTTTTGTTGAATTTGTGGATGATTTGGGTTATTGTATGCTGTGGAAGGCTTCATTGGATCATGCCCGAAACTGCATGTCGCTGGTTGTCAGAAAGTCCTGGCATTTACTCAGATGTTTATTGCAGTTTCCTTACAATAAGGGCGGGAAAATTCATGACATTAGCCAAGCTTTAAATGACAAAATCGTGAAAATGGTGCATATGTTGAAAAGCGGTGAACTTGGTTTATGTCCGTTCAAAATAACCCTTACTTTGCATTTGTTCCAAAAATCACCCAACCCTAAAGTTGTCGACAATTGTCTTTAAAGTCATTTTCAACCAACTTTACAAAGTTCTAATATAAAATAAATAAAAATTATCAGACTTTTTTGAAAAACAAAAGTGTTGCGTTTTCATTGGCACTCAGTATATCTTTGTGGTGGCTTGTCAGTATCATTAGTAAAACACCTTAAAATGTTGAATTGATCCTCAGATTAGAAGACATTTATTGGTTTTTAGTAATGACAATGCCTTTCATGATGCTTGGGCCTGATGAGTTAGAAAGTAAGCTTCTGTGCTGTTTTCTATCAATTCTTTGATAATATCTCCTTCAAAGCTGGTGAAAGCAAAATAAATTTGGTCAATGGACAAATAATGTTTGGTTCAAACAAAAAAAAATGCTTTTATCTCCCTGTTACTTACATTGTACATAGAAATGATAATACTTGGAGACATCCTTGTACATGAGAGTTGTCTGTAAAATCTTTATTTCACAAAGAATGAATTGCATAACAATGAACTGAGCTCAAAGCAAAGCACTTTAATAATACACTTTGACCGAGAGCTCAATCCAGTGATATACTTTGTACTACAGGTCCTTCATGAACATCCATCAACCAGAACCATATCTCAATAACATGCCATTCTACATGGTTGGATCAGAAGTCCTGAAAAAGACATGATTTTTTTTTTATTGTATTTAAAGTATATATGCATACATGTAGGTTAAAACTTTCACAAATTGGTGGTATAATCATTCAGTGTCTGGCAACTATCAATCGCTTCATGCACAAACTGATATAGGTTGAGCATGAGTGCCCCTCTGTTGGAAATAAAAATATACCTCCACCTAATTTTAGTCAACTGATGAAGAAACATTCAAAACTATAAAATGTTATCAAAGACTTGTCAGTGTCTATATATAGCTATTCACCATCGCCACTGAATCAGTGATATATGTACACATAAATACATGCAAGACTAAAATTAAAGTACATATATAAGACTAAAACTGACATTCGGTCTTTACCTTCATTCCCCAAGTCGTGTTCAAATCAGATTCATGATAAAATAAAAATTATAACCAATGAAATCAAAGGTAAATTAAGAGCCCCCCCCCCCCCCCCCCCCCCCTTGTTTGGAAAAAAAAATGGTTGATTATTTAGAGAACCACTGGATCATGATCAGAGTGGTCCCTCTCTTAGGCAGTCAGTGGGCCCCCACTTATGGAAATTCCTGGATTCGCCACTGGAAATATCCCTCTAATAGACTAGCGTTTAAATCCCAGTTTTCTAATATGGTAGCTAGGTGGAACCTAAAACTACAAAATTTGAAAAAAATATTTTAAATATATTTCAAATGCATGTACATGTGATAATATAAATTCTCCAAATTTCACTGTATTTTCCCTTTTGATGTTTTTCAACTACAGCCAGTTTGGTGTGGGTTGATGTTGGATTGTTGTACATGTTATATATCGACATGAGATTTGTTTATATACATAATACTTATTTCCCTAAATTCAAATAAAATAGATGTGAGAAATTAAAGGAAACCATATGCAAATATTAAAAAAATAATTTGCATTTGTTCTGTTGATTGATAGTGGTACACATATGAAGAAATGGTGAAATCACTTATATATAGTTCTGATTAAAAGTTTCATGATAGACATGCATGGTAAATAAGTAGTAGGTTGTTTGAAGTTTGCAGCATATTCAACTTTGAACATCTTTTTCAGGTCTACAATCCATATAGAAATCTGTATCTATGTGGTATAATTTCCAACGAGACAGCTTTCCAGAGGTTAAAATAACAAAGTAATTATAGGCAACCATACAGCCTTAAAAAGTGAGAAAAAAACTTAAGAAAAGTAATGGCCTGATTTGCAACTTATAAACAACTGGTTTGGAACCCTCCCCCCAAAAAAATCAAAGAGCAGATTGCTCTGAGGGATACGATTGCCGTTGTTTTGTTGACACATGTACATGTAGCTGGATAATATTATTTTCAAAACTAATTCAACTGCACATGTAAAATAGTTACAAAATAGCCAAACCCGGATAAAAGTGTATGAACAATGCAATTAGGCCTATTGTGTTTTATTTTTGTACTATCAATTCCAAGTTTACTTTCCACAGCAGTCACTGAGACTCAAAGTGAGAGAAGGTATTTCACTTCGTATCTTATCACCTATTTTCCTACGTTAATTCTAGGAGGAACCCAATTCCTGACTCTTTAAACATTTAATTTCCTTTCGGTCAGTGATCATGACTCCTTTCCGTACACATTTATATGTTTAAATTGCGATCGTTTTTAATATAATACACTTTATTGACAGAATGAGCTAATACTCGACGTATTGTTTTGATTCAGAATTCACGGAAGTTACTTCCGGAAGGGAGACAACTCGAAACAATAATATGGAAGACTCCATTTCGCCTGAAGGGGTGTTCTACGATGTGGACTATATTTATTTTAATTTAAATGATGCATATGATTTAAAATTATGCAACAATAATAACCTTCAATAGCAGACATACATAGAAAAGATCCCACGAGTTAAAAATTAATTGAGTGGGGAATCCAGAGCAACCATTCAATCGAAAACCCCTCGAAGTCAAGAAAACTATACCCATGCGCATAATTTCCAAAAAAAACCTGGAGCAAGAACGTATATTAAATGTTTATTAAACGACCTAGATAGTTCTCTATTTCTTTATGGAAGTACAATCTCAAAAGGTACCTTCATAAAGGTAAAATATAAGAAAAACTCCACTTCAGTTCTTATATGACAGAAATAAGATTTTTTCCTAATAAAATTATATAAAGTAAATAGCTGCATAACAGGAAGAATGCTGTTTGAAGCCTGAAATGATTTGGTTAACTGGAAGTACAATATACTTCATAATTAATACCACTTCTGAGGGGGAAAATACATAGCTAATTTACTACTATAGTACACATGCAAAATTTTCTGAGGGAGGCATATTATGCATGTTTCATCTTTTCATAATTTTCAACAATTCTAAACTACTCAACAATTCTAAACTACTGATAAAAATTGTAAACTGTTTCTTACCTTCGGAAAGTGGATTGCGTTCACTTTACTACATATACATATAAATATGGTCAACAATACTGCAACACCTAGGATAAATAGGATATTGTTTTTAAAATAGATTCAGAAATAAGCAGTCAATATTCAAAGCAGAATTTAAATATATGAAGAATTAAACGTTCCCATTGACTCAAATGATGTCGACCCCTTTAAACACAACATTCAATGGGACATAACTCAAGTATGATTAAATTGACACTTCTCAATTTCATACTTATTATGTAGTAATCAGTATGTATTGTGTAAAGGTCTCGTAACATTTAACATTTGCAGGTTTTGGATTTATAGTGGGAAATAACTCAATAATGATTATAAAGTGACACCAAAAAAATATCAACTTGAATTGTGTTTTATGATAAAATACATTGCGTATAAGTTTCAGGACATTTGGTTGTAGCAAAATTAGTTATGTGGAAGTCTTATGCAATAATCATAAATAGTTTCTGAGAAAGTTTTAAGCGAAAACCATATATTGATTTTGAGACACAGCTGGACATGTGAACCCCCCCACCCTCACCTGGGTTTTTTTCTTCCAAAAAACTAAATATTACTTAAATAAAATTTTGAATTAAAACCAAATAGTTTACAGATCTTAAGATTAATATAAGCAAAGAAGTGTGTAAAGTTTTAAGCAACAATCATAAATTATTTTTGAGATACAGTGCGACATGTAAAAAACTCTCCCCTCTTTTACAAAATACTCAATAACTCAAAAATAAAATTTTGAATCAATCAGCAAAAAGTACACAGATCTTTAGATGAATAAAACAAAGAAGTGTGTAAAGTTTATAGCAGTAATCATAAATCATTTTTAAAATACTAATAGCTCAAAATTTGACTCATCACCAAAAAGTATACAGATTTTTAGGATAATATAACAAAGACATGTGTAAAGTTTGAAGCAAAAATCATAATTTGTTTTTGAGATATGGCCGACATGGAAAAAAACCTCCCCCTTTTTTACAAAATACCCAACAATTCAAAAATGAAATTTTGAATCATCACCAAAAAGTACACAGATATTGAGATTAATATAACTAAGAAGTGTTTAAAGTTTTAAGTCATAATCAAGAATGGTTTTTGAGATACAGTGTGATAAAGACACCCCCCCCCCTCCCTGTTTAGTTTATAAAGTGCAGTAACTCAACAATTTTATTTTCACCAAAAACAGATCATTTGACCATCATAAGAAACAACTATATTAAATTTCATGGCATTTGGATAAGTCGTTCTCAAGTTATGGTGAGACATGTTTACGCCAGACAGCCGGACACCAGACATTTCTGTACCATAATATGTCCTGTCAAAATTTTGACGAGCGTATAAAAACAATCCATTGATGTACCTTTCCATTATGTTCATTATTATCTTGTGTTTAAATTTCACAGATTTCTATTTACTTATACTAAAGTAAATATGCGGAAACCAAGAAAAATGCTCATTTCGGCTTTTTTTTGTAGCCCCCAATTCCAAAACTATTGAGACTTTATTCAGATAACCCCCAAGTTCTATCCCCACCTTCCTATGGTGGTATTCAACCTCCAAGTATAAGATTTTCAGAGATCCATTCACCAGAACTAAAGTTACTGCAGCAAACTAAATAAGTCTCAGTACGAAGACGCAGACAACATGATAGCATTATATACAACGCAAAGAAATTGTTCTGGTCATATAAAAAAATGTTAAGCGTCTTAATTTTCTTCCAGTCTTAGTACCGCCTACTTAACGTTTTTTTTGGTACAATTTTCAATAAGCACTGTTAAAGTGTGTGAATAACGTATAAATGTTAAGTTTAATAAAAGACACAAAAACTGTATTGCTATCAATTCTAAAATGAGTTTTGAGGGTGGTGTGAAGAAGCAAGCTTATTATAATTATATATGCCAATCTCTTATTATATTATTTATTGGCAACCCTTATTACCCTCGTGACACAAGTTCTATTTATTTTTCACTTTTAAGAGGAAAATAAATGACTTAGGGTTAGCGCTAAAATTAGGGTAGGTCATCAGGTAACGGTAAACAAACATATACTATTTTTTTGCCTAAGACTAGTCATTTTGCCACTGAGTTTTGAGGGCAGTGTGAAGAAGAAAGCTTATGCCAATCTCTTATTATATTATGCAAGTGTATTTCAAAAATTTTGAGGAAAATACAGCAAGATTAGAGTTAGTTTAGCATGGGCTTAGTTTATTTATAAACATAATGTAAACTTACCTAAATTTTCACTATTAACTACTGAACAGGATCCGGAACACTAACAATACTATGGTACGAAAATACTTCTAATCTGCAACACCTACTAAGAGACCAAGAAATAAAGAGAAATCAAAAAGTGAAATAAATAAGTTTGATTGCACCTTGAGTGAATAATTCTACATATTCCCAAGAATTCATTTTTTATTGAATCTTGGATTTCTAAATACCTAAATTGACTGGCTGATTAAACATACACATGTATCAATGAACTTTAATAGATCAGGTTTTCAATGATCTTTCACTATTTTGGTTTCCCTCTTACACCTCAATTGATATCAATAACCCCAAATAAGAGGCCCACAAACCATAAACTGAATACAATTTCATTAAATATCTGGGAATCCACCCCCTTTATAAGTAACGTACCACTCAGAAATATTAATCTTAAATTTATGTAAATGAAAAGTAAGCTCCATAAATAAAATTCAACAATGTGGCTAAAAATTGACCATAGATAGACAAACAATTCACTTACATTCGCATTTGAACTATGTTTTTGTTAATACAAATTAAAAGTAAACGTCATTCAGACAGCTAAGCTAATTTGAGGCGCATTGCAATTCAAATTACAATTGATGGTAGGATGTAAACCTTTTCAAATGTGAATTAAACTAAGGCCGTGTTCACACCAAACGCCGTGTAGAGTAAGCATGTTTACAATTAGTTTAGTGTAGTGTACACTGGTTTCACATTACATTTGTTCACATCTATACACCTTGTTTAGCTACCTGTACATAAGATTTGTTCCCACTTGTAAACTATATGTCATTTAAATGTTCATTACGTAGAACTGAATTCAAAATTTTTGAAAATTTTTTCTAGCGGTAAGAGAACAACTATTTGACTTCAAAAGAGGGGTGGGGGATAGGAATGGAAATATTCCGATCCCCAATTTGATAAAAAAAAAAAAAAAGGTCATACAGATAATAAAAAAATTTATTCTGAATCAAGAGTTTCCCCATACATTATAGTGTTAAATATTGAAAAAAAAAGTGTTTGATCACCAGCATCGAAAAAAAAGGAATAAAAACGTACGTAAGTTAAGTGGTTGCTACTTTATGAAAGCCATTTTTATAATTTGCAGTAGTTTGAATATCACTAGAGATGTCTCGATAACGCATTAGAAAACGTTAGCTGCAACAGCGTGCTTACAGCCGGGAAAAAAAGGATTGAGATATTATGGATCACTACATTTTTATCTTTTCTGTTCGTTTCAAATGGTTTTTCTTCTCCAAGGAATATTTGGTAAAGGAATAGGGTAACGTTTTTTTAATTTATTTTACGTGTTATTTAACGGAACTGAGATACTAGACAAACAGATCATTTACCTCACATTTTTTTTAGTCATGCATTTATGCGTGAATCGTTTTTTGAGTAAAGACCAGTGGCGAATATTTCAGTGTACGTCAAGTCGATTCGGGAAGACCTTTTCAAATGAATTAGGCAGCAACTATTTACTTAAATTTTTGTGGAGGGGGAGGGGGCGTGAGCTTTTGATTTTTTTTAGGACAAATTTTGGTGACAAGTCGAAATCAATTTTAGCATTATATATAGTGGCAGCTGAGGTAGAAACAAACATTTTTTTTCAGGGCCAAAAACTGGAAACATTTTTTGTTTCCAAAACAAAATCCATAGCTCACCACCCCACCCCCTTGCCTTTATGTTTTATACTCGACTATAATAGCTCCTCCCCCGAAAATCAATTGGTTGCTGCCTTATGGGTTCGGCAATGATGCTGCTTTGAGTCTTGATTAGGGGTTAATAAAGTACGTTAATTTTTTTTAACCAAACAAAAATCTGTAAAATTTAGACAACTAATAATTATCAAAAATATCAATTTTACTCAAAAATAGTTTCCTCCTTAAATATTTACACGATAAAACTAATGTCCTAAATGCAGGTTTGTGTACACTTAACCTACACATGGCCTACATTGACTATCGACTGTGTGTAGGTAAAACATGATTTAAACTACATGTAAACATTGAGTTTTATCAATGGGAACGCAATTGTGTTTAGTTTACGTGTGAGTTACACAAACACAACACCGAATTTAGGTCAATGTGAACACGGCCTAATTCAAATTAGTTAATGTCAATCCAATTCAAATTAGGTGTGAACTCTGTATTATTATCAGGTAGTTTTAAAACTGAAAGATACTTTTAAGGGAAGGGAAAGAAACGGTTGAAACCATGTGTGTTACAAACACTGTTTATTCAAGTCAGAATCCTGGATCTCAAAAGCACTTTCGTAATGTCAAATGAAAACATGAATATGATAGTAATATACAAAACTATTTATTACTAAGTAAACGACATTTATTTTAGTGGAAAATCTGCATTCCAGGGGTAAATTGAGGCAAATAATATCATTGAGTGCATTTTCTTGTCAAGTGACCAGCAGACATTGAAATCTACCTTTTGAATGAAAGGAGAACTCATAAGTTGAAAATGAATGATGTAAATCTAGATTCTAATAATAGCAAAAGGGAGCTCACATTCACAACAGTTAAAGCATTGCTGAGTTAGTGAACAGAGCATTTTTCTCATTAACTTAAATCCACCTATTGGAATGGATAAAACCCGAATTTTAAGACATAAGTTATAAAATATCTGATAAAAAGCAGTACTAAGCGTGCATGTTACGCTAGAAACATATTCAAAGAATACAGTTTTATAACTTCTTAATGTCATATCCAATATTTATCAAAACCTAAAGGGGAGATACATGTGTACATGCACCTTACTTCCTATTTTTTTCCGTGGATGTCAATACACCTAATCGCTATTTATTCCATACCGGA
Source organism: Mytilus edulis (assembly GCF_963676685.1). Taxonomy (NCBI): domain Eukaryota; kingdom Metazoa; phylum Mollusca; class Bivalvia; order Mytilida; family Mytilidae; genus Mytilus; species Mytilus edulis. Next base: position 11,593,714 of record NC_092345.1, read on the forward strand.
TAAGTTCTAACATTACACAACTTTTTCATCCAGTTGAAGCTATCTGGGGGCCGTTGAAACAATTCACCATGCACAATACTTTTTAATGAAAACCCTTTTAACTTACCGTAAATACTTAAAACAAAATAATTTTTACTTCAATTTAATTTCGAAAAAAGTGGATCATACTATATTAAAGTTTCTTGATAATCGCTTTCTAAAGTTTTTCCTCCCTCAGCTCTCTACTGAAAAACCTCTATTTTCAGCCGCATGACCCAAACAGGAAGTTTTACATGTGACTGGTTTTGCCAGATTGGACTAAATAGCAATAAGGTGTATTTTCTGGGATTGTTGAAAACTTGCATATTCATCACTATCTGATTTTATGGGTATAACAATCCAGACAGACAAATAGCAATAAGGTGTTTAGGAAAACATGACCTAAAGCCTCCTTCATATAAGTCAAAAACTTGGGAACTCATACTGAATGGTCAAATGTGTTCAATATGAAAATTGCAGTTAAGATGGTAAAATCACAAATCAGCCGTTAACGAAATGGACTGAAAGTATGACTTTTGCGCAAATTTAAAAGGGAAACAGAGGCGGATTTAGAGGGGGGCCCGGCCCCCCCTTTTTGGGAAAAAATTTGGTTGCTTATATAAGGAATCACTGAAGCGTGACTGGAGCGGGCCCCCTCTTAGGTCAGTCAGTGGGCCCCCACATATGAAAATTCCTGGATCCGTCACTGGGAAATGATGGGGAAGGGGCAAATTAACATTCAAGCAGAGAAAATGCTGTTTAAATTAGTATGCGGGTTTTAAATATAGAGTGAAAGTGGAGTCATCTTTTTAAACTTAAGTTAAATATAACTTATGTAGACTTACCTTCTAATTCAATAAAAAAAAAAAACACACACGACTCAGAACTATGTCTAATTCACTTGGACTACTAATATGCAAACCTAAAAACAAAAAGAAATATATCATAAAATAGTGATTGAAAAATTCACAACACTTTGAAAGGATAATCCAGACACGTGTTACACGGGGAGGGTATCTGGTCGTTCCGGCCCCAAACCGATCCGGCCCCAAGTCAATCCGGCCCAAAGTCGATCCGTCCCAAGTCGATCCGGCCCACGTCGATCCGGCCCCAAGTCGATCCGGCCCCATAATAAAATAAGAAATAACTATATTGATCTTGGAGGCGATTTCATTTTTTTTGTGTTCATATACACAGAATATCTAATTAAATATTTACAGTCCACTGGAATCTATTAAATTTAACTCATCATAATGACTTGATTATAATCAAATCATTAGTCTATAATTGGTTTGTTTATTCAACAATTGTCTGATGATTTTCAGAGTTTGTATGAGTTTGACTGTCCCTTTGGTATCTTTCGTCCCTCTTTTAAGAACTTAAAAGAAAAACAATGTTTGTATGTATCAGCTTGGGGATCGGCTTGTACCGTTGTGTATGTAACTATTTGTTATTACACAAGATGAAAGACTTGTTAGGATCACAGTCAATTGAAAGAAAACGCTAATTACTGCTGATTAATGTTGATGTCTGAATTGTTTTAATATAATTATACCCAATAATCTTGAAAACTTGTAATAAAAACATAATCAACCTAGTTGTTTTATACTCATCTGAAGAAAATATTTTTTAATTTTTTTTTACCGTAGATCTACACCTTTAACATTATAATAAAAATCATAAACATTTATGAATTACTTTAATATCTATCTTTACTTTTATTCCTTATAAATATATTTTTTTATTGGGGCCGGATCGACTTTACATTTGGGCCGGATCGACGTGGGGCCGGATCGACGTAGGACGGATCGACTTGGGCCGGATCGACGTGGGGCCGGATCGACGCGAAAGCCACGGGGAGCATGTTTGTTTACAAATAATAATGTCACGTGATCGCGCACTGACCTCGCATGTTGCATCGCCCTTACAATTCACCAATACATAACCATTTTCATGCAAACATGCAACGTGAATGTGATTGGTTATCAAATAATATAAAAATAATGCATGAACCGTTGAAGAAAAAATTATTTCATCAAATAGATGGATTTTCACTTTCGACACGAATAGGTCGAGTTGACATTTCTGTCATCGGAGATAGTATTCAGATAAATGGGATAAAACGGACCGTCAAAAAGGTCTAGAGAAGCACATCAGTAGAACCTTAACATGAATAAGTAATACTTACAAAAAATTCTCTAATTGATAAACTATATGACTAAAATTTCACGAAAATAACAATAAATAATTTTGTTCTTCGTGATGAAACTGCTTAAATTGGCGCGAAAAATATTCTTACTCCTACTGCTTCACGTAAAAAAAAATGTATAGAATTGAATTCGACTACAGTTCAGCATAAAAAAACGTGAATATGCAAAAGTCTGATAATATGTTAATGAAAAAGTGTGTATGAATTTTCGTAAACGAAGTTACCTGTATACTTCACCAAGAACTACATTTGAGCGCAAAGATCGTATGTGTGATTCGGCTTATGTAACAATCGTCAATCGGAACTACTCGGCTATTCACTTCGTGCAACCAGAAAGGCCGAGAAGTTCCGATTGGTAACAAAGTACAACATGATTAATGGAATTTTTTGAGTTGCTATTAAATCATTGAAACCACGTGATTGAGGCCATCTATTTTTATTGCGGGTTCCACATATCTAAATCGGAATTATAGAAAAAATGGAATTTTGTGAGCAGAATCAAAACAGAAATGATGAACACTGCAACATTTCCATCAAAATAAAAATAGGATGGAGGATCTGTGTATTCACATTATTTGTAAAACTCTCCTTCTTCCTGTGAAGCGTGTGCTTTACATCGAGGCTTATTATGCTAAGCATCGACGCCACAGTACTTCAACCAATCAGACAATGTTTATTTTGGGCATTCTATCTAATTTTACTCAGATTTTGGAATATTTTAATCGAAATTATAGAAAAATGGAACATTGTTAGTACATATAAAATAGAAAAAGATGAATACTTTTAGCTGGAGATAATTTGGATGGGGGTTCTGTGTATTCACATTATTTGCACAACTCTCCTTACTGATGCCATATTTTGGAATTTCCGTGACCTAAATGGTTCGCGAAAATTAATATTTTTATATATAGTATAGTAAACACCCATGCAACCACGCATTCCATATTGCAGATAGGACCCGACACAAATATCAATTTCGTGTTTCGGTAGTTAAGCTTGTGATGGTCATTTTAAGATGCATTATTTGAATATAATCAAATATGAAAATTATTCATATTTTTATTGATATATTTATATTTTTATTCTTCTTCAATATATCTAGTTATTATGACAGATCTACCATCATCAGGGGTCCAACTGTCAATTTAATGTTAAAGTCTTTAACTTTGATCTACTAAGCATATCTCCAATACTTTTATGTTTGCTATACGCAACTATTGGTGCTGTATTGAATATTTGTACACAGTCTTCGTCGTACTGTAATAAATGCCAGCTAGTGTTTCATTATACGTTTCTTTATTTTACGTATATATGGATGATATTTAGTTATTAAAACTAACGGAATACTTTGCTTCTCTTTAGATTTGTTTTGTTGTAATAAATCAGTACGGTCAATTGATAAAGTATCAGTAATACTATCATCTATTTCCACGTTATCATAACCCCTATCTAATAATTTCACTTTGAAATTAGTTAGATTGTTTATTAATTAATCAATTAAGTTGTTGTTGTAATATGTGTGGCTGACTGTTGAAACTGTTGATCCAGTGTCAAGAAGACTCTTAACTGTTCTACCATGTAGTATTACCTCAGTTTCTGTTGGGCTTCCAAATAATCCTGGTGGTACTTGTGTAGAAGGACCTGTCGTTGTTGACTCGCATAAGCCTAATGGTGGTCCTGACCCATAGACTTCTTGTAGTTTAAATTCTTCTTTCCATCTAGTATTGATGTACAACCAATCTTATAGTGTCCTGGTAATCCACATCGAAAGCATTTCTTTTCTTCCTGGTGTTGATAATTTGAAGTTAAAGTAGCTTGTGGTGTAGATGACTCATGATATCCCTGCTGCTGACCATGTCCTCCTCCTCTGTTGTACTGTCCTTGATTTCTGTTGAAATATCCTCTATTGTTCCTAAAACCTCGCCCTCTAATTGATCCTCTTCCTCTAAAATATGTTTCCCATCTATCCATCCTGGTAGTAAGTTGATTAATCAATCCTTCAAATTTATTCATCTGTGATTCCTGTATTGAAGTATCAGAAATTGCAGTTGCTTTGGCTGGTTGTGGCTTATGAGATGATAACTTCCTCTCCTCATGATCTGTTTCTATCTGTCTAAGTACAACTCTGAGCTCATCAAAATCCTTTATGGTGTCAAACTTATGGCCTGATATATCTTTTAATTCTGTCTTCAAACCAGTCCATAGCATAGAATGTAGCATGCTATTTCTTTCTTTTTGTTGTACTAATCCTCTATCTACTGCTCGACCAATGATGTTTTCCAATCTACAACTTCATTTAGTAACTGTCTCAGTATCATCTTGTCTAGCTCGGTAGAACGGAGCAAGTAAATCCTCCTTTTTCTCCACAGCTTCATATATACTGTCAAGCTTGTGCAAGATATCTGGTATACTGGCTTTTGCTCCAAGGTGCATGGCAACCATTCCTGCATCTCCTTTCAGTGATCGCCTAACAGCATAATTGATGTTCTCTTGGTCTTATCAGCCATCAATACAGTAACTTCATATTTCCAAAGTTCATAGCTGGTTTCACTTTTGGTGTTGTTTCCAGAGAAGTTAGATATCCTGGGTGGATATCTGTACTTGGTATGTTTGGATGGTTCATCTTTCACTTTCGGTTTAGACTCCTCACCTTTATAAGCCAAACATTTCTTTTCTTCATGAATTCTTCAATATCTTTTGGGTGTTCTCCCGCACCTCTTTCTTCAATAATTTCAACAGAGCAATATCTTCAGGTGCAATTTCTTCTGTATCTGCCATGTTGATATATATTTGTTTCACTTATAAGTGATTTGTAAATAAAGATTCACTAAAAAGTGAATAAAGAAAACAAAATTCAACTCAATATGAATAATGAAAAAAAAAAAAAAAAAAAAAAAAGTTTTCACTCAAAGTTGATAATAATAAACTAAATGTTCTGAAAAGGAAATGATAAGTAAACAATAACCAAAATGTAAATAATGAAAAATAAACTAAAATAATTTTCACTAAGAAGTGACTTAATAAGTTTCACTGATAAGTGCTTAAGTAAATATACTAATAAGTGCTTAAATAAAGAATATAAAAATCAAAATTCAAATTATCTGAAAAGAAAATGTATAAATTAATCCAAAGTCAAATGTAAATAGCAATAGACAATAAATACAAATGAAAATACAAGTAAATAAATATATGTCTGAAACTAAATAAAGTATAAGTCAACATATGCAACTACATGTATTCCAGTCATAATTAGGTTCGATAACTCTGTTACCTGTTACCTAATCTGTAAGTTCCGCCTCTGTCAGGCGCACCACCATACGGTGTAACTTGGGAGTTGCTATATACGGGGGCTCAATCACACCTTAACTACATGATTTATAATGGGTTTCATCATGAATTTTATGTTAACCAGGTATATACAAATAGTAACCATAAATGGGAAGTTAATATATACTTTAATGGGAAGTTAATATATATTTTAATGGGAATTTAAATTTACTTTAAATCATGGGAAATTTAATATATAAACTTTAAGGTAAATATGTACATGACTCCACTCCTGGCTTATTCATACTTCTACTTGCACAGTTCAAAACAGTTCTTCACATGGAATTGATCACAGTTTCAAGATTATTGTCAATTGAATAATGATGATTTTGATAGTCACATGCAATCTGTATGTGACTGGTTTAATTAGGATTATGTAAAATGTACTGGTTACCCGTGTAATGATTTAAAAAATATATATATATAGATATTTCATCTTTGTTACCATCCATCCGTGGTTTCCTTTTGTTAATATACAATATTATCATTGAAATGATTTCATAAACAATCGTATAATACTAATATATATATTAGGTCTTGTCAAAACTTACATCGTGATTAGGCCACGTTGCCATGTTTGTTTTCTTTGATCACGTTGATGACTTAATTAATATCTCCACAATCTAGCTTTATCCTTAATTATCATACGAGTTACAATAAACGTGTCATATTTAATTGCAATACAAACAGTTAAATCTAATTGAAATATTTGCATGTGCAAAATAAGTGTCGAACATCGTCTACGTTTGAAAATTATTTGGTCGCCATTTTGTTTTATGTAACTTCGAAATTTTATCAAAACAAATAACATGTATCCACTTTAACAGAGGGAAACAATGTTTAATTCTATGCTGCATTAAGGTAAGACAATTATTGAAAAGACATGCATCTAACAATTTTTCGATTTTCATCGTTTAAATCTTCAAAAATATATATTCCCATGTCGCCCACGCTATCAATGTACATGTAAACTGCATGGTTGGTGCATGCAAATCTTTTTTTATAGTGTGAGATACTGTTTCTAATAAATATATTGAAGAACATGTGAAAACGGAAAATTTTTAAGTACAAAAAGACACACTTTGATAAATATTTGAAATATTACTTTTTGATTTATAACTAAATGAATAGTTGCATGTCGTGTCGTTGTGAACCTTCAACAGTCGCCGCCATTTTGAAAATATTGCTGAAGACTGCAAAAATAAGAACTTTTCAACCAAATTTCGAAGCAAAAAGTTTAATACCTGAACTGAAATGGTTTGCGATTTCATTTAAATGAATATGTTTTCGATCTTTTTAGGGGTTGGGAGGATATAAGAAACAATAAATTAGTTGAGAAAATTGATTTTAAAAAGGTCTCATTACAATTTTATCGAGAATTAACGAAGATGTCAACGGAGGCTGTGTGGCTATGTCACCTCAATTTTCAAACTTATTTCAAAGCACGAAATCATATTTCTGAACTGAAACTTAAAACATATTTAATTGTAAAAAAATATTAACTGTAAAAGGCGGGGTTGGGAGGGAAAATATACATTATAACAGAAAAGTTATGACCGTTTTATCTATGTACCCCGTTCACTTTCATTGATAATCAATCGGCCATTAATGATATACAACTTAAGTGTAAAAGTCACGTGATGACCGATATAGTTGGATATGATCAAAATCACACAGTATAGACTCTAAACAAAAACAGTATATCAGATAATCAGATAATATACCAATCAAAAATCTGCTTACTAATGTACGCTATCTGAAATTCAAAATTTAAAGTATAATCTATAATACTAAAATTACGAGGTGCAATTTGTCAGCCGTCATCACGTAAAAACGACGAATCAAAGAATTCAACTTTATATACAACTAATATAGTACAAAGGTGTAGATCAAAAATTACACCACTCCAGGCCCTTTTGTTTTCCACGTAATTAATATCGCCAATAATTAGGAAGTTCCTGGTCGAGTCCGATACCGATACCAATAGTATAATCACCTGTTACCTATTACCTTATCTGACGTTCCGCATCTGACAGGCGCACCACCAAACGGTGTATTCAGGATTAATATGCTATATAAACGGGTCATAATCACAGGGTTGACACTACTTAATTGTCAAATTGTTACCTATTGTTGTATTTTAATCCGTAAGACTTTCTAAGATAACAATACGAATACTAAAAATCTGGACTAAAAATAAGTTTCAATTTGTTAGCGGGCATGACGTAAAACAGCGAATCAAAGAATTCAACTTTATTTATAACTAATATAGGACAATGCTGTTGATTAAAAAATATTCCATTCCTGGACCTTTTGTTTTCCAAATATTTAATATTTCCAGTTCGACGGGTTCAAACAGAAAGATTTGAAAGCAGAGAAAATTGTGTATCTTATAATCGGCATGACTTTATCAGATGACAGTACTAATACTGAGATGTAAGGCTTGCGCATAGTTATATACTTTAATTCAGTCACGGACCCGCGATATCACGGGTGTGTTCTAGTATAATACTAAATATCAATCACTCAATGTACCAATGACAATCAGAAATTCCTTATGAAAAAAAAATAAAGATATTAATAACTGCAAAGAAAATCAATGTATTAATAAATGAAAAGCAATTAAAGATAATCACTATATATAAACAATACTAAAGAGAATAACACAAATCAATATAAGAAATATATATATAACCACAATGACTTACCAACTATATGCAAAACCTGAACTTGTATATGAGTTGTAAAGCTTGTACGTCTACAAACCCATGTCAGACAAGTATGATATCAAATCAAAGGGAAAAAATATATAAATAAGTTAAATATATACAAATGAATATAACTATATTTATATACAACTAGGACAATATAATCACAAGAAAACTCTACTGTATCACTGTTCCAATCTACTCAAGTCAAAGTACAACTAAACTAACAACAAACTATACCAAGCTAACCTAAACCAACCTAAATAAATCTCTCCACTAAAGACTAAGCCCAAAAAATAGTAATAGCAAAGTTAAATATAGTATAAGTGCCTTTCCTAGGTATGGTGTAATATGGTGGATAAGTAAGGATAGTAAGTATGAAGGTTAAGTAATCAATTGTTAATTGTACTACACAAGCTCACTGATCTCAATTAAACTTTTAAAGTTTTAACTGTTAATTCAAAATTTAGTTTCTAGAAAAGTTTAACTACTTCATCAAATGTTAAATGTAACAAATATCAAAAGTCTATTTATCCTTAATATTCATTTCAAAGGCGGATTTAGGAAGATGTCCAGGGAAACTTGTCCTCCCCCTTTTTGTAGGAAAAAAATGGTTGAATATTTAGTGAATCAATGAAGCATTAAAGGAGCGATGCCCCCTCTTCTGCAGTCAGTGGGCGTCCCCTTATGAAAATTTATGAATCAGCCACTGCATTACGTAAGGAAAAAAATGCCCAGACACATTTTAATTGATCATTTTGAAAAGTTGACTTTCTTTCGTACTTCGATCATCTCCTGAATGATGTATGATACATGTATATATATACTGTGACATTTTCTGCATACTCAAAAACCTAAATAGCTATTAAAGTTTACACTTCATTTTAAAAGACAACGCTTAGCTATTGAGAATAGAATACGAATAAGAATAGTTTAATTTGTCAATATCGACCCCCATGAAGAGCAGAATAATTATATGATGCATATATATATGTAGTCTTGTTTCGTGGCAAATGAATACACCAAGACAATATAAAGTTATGGATTCTTTATTTCGTTATATATTGTAATCCAAAATAAATACCCTGTAATAACAATACATTATATTAATGGATGTAATATAATTAAGTAACTATATCACTGGGGTAAAGCTGATGACCGTAACTGCATTCACGGTCATCCCAAGATGTCCGATGAAAAAATAGGTCAGTATCTGTATTGTCTGTTACAGTGTTTCTATATCATTTTATTTACAAAGGAGACATTAATACGATGTAAATTTATAAAAGATTCACACGGAAATCACAAATTACTTCCGAGAAATGTGCATGAAACAGGAAATTCGATTTAAAAAAATCGCTAAGATGACCGTAAATCACAATCGAGATGACCGTAACAGAATCAGCAATTCATAACAAGGGTGACCGTAATTGGTTAAAAGATGACCGTAATTTGTAAAGGATGACCGTAATTTCTAAATGATGACCGTAACTTTTAAAGAATGATCGTCAATTCTAAGAAATATCCGTATTTGTATAACTAATTTTTTATATCAAATGATTAATGGTGTTGATATTATATATTTTTTAATAAAATGAAATAGAAAATTATGTCTCTGGTCATGTTCTCCTTGCGACAATTCTTTTTTAACATTCCTTCATAAAAAAAATTATATAAAAGTTATCTCCCCTTATATTCATATGAAATAGAGATTGGATATTATGTTTTCACTAGTATTAAAGGAGGAGGAGTGGATTATGTTAAAGACAACACACAATGTCAAATACAACCCCAGCAAAGAGCAGGAACTAGCCCAATTTTCCGTCCATCATCTCTTTCGACCATCTAGGAGAACTTATTTTTTAATATAACTGTAAATTTGCTTTTGCGAAGACTATGTACCTGAAATATTCACCACTGAAAGTTACACCGTAGTGAGCCCATAATAGTACAGTGACATATATTTTTAATATTTCCCCTTCTTCTCATATTACTTATAATACGTTTTGTATCAAGATTATTTTATACAATTCTTAAGACGCAATGATGGATAAAAGATGACCTCAATAATTATATACTATTATACTGTGCTCTTTGTATATTGTTTTTTAATTTTATAGTTCATACATTTTGACAATTTTTTCGTAATTCTTTTTGTTTAAATTTCTTCCTAATATCTATATCAGTAGACACCGGGAGACAAGAATAAAGCCAATGAATATACTATTACTGAATACAAATAAAAGAAAAGAATGATGTTTTATAAAAAGAAATATGCTTAAAGTATTTACGTTAAGAATAATGACCTTAAGAAATCAACATATACAAATGATAAGTATTAAAAAAATTAAATGGTGCGTAAAACATTTGTAAAAAATAGAAAAAGGTAGATAAAAAAAAATAATTTGAAATCTGAGATGCTCGTTTAGATCCTTGTAAAACCGGATGAGTCTCTAATTGTGTTATAACTTGTGTCCTTCTCTTTTACTTCTATTCTAGGAAATAAAATTAGTTTCAACTAAACTAAGAATAGTAAATAGAGTATAATGACCTAGAAAGATAAAGAATAAAAAGTTAGATGAAAAGTACATGAATTATCTACGTTTATAATAACAATGACTTTGAAATCTAATCATTTATTTAATGAATGATTAGGGTTGAAGATAAATACGCGTAATGATATAGAAAAGGGTGTCTAAATGAAAAAAAATTAGTAAAATGTGATACGAGACTCTCATTTATACCCTCGTAAATACGTCCCATATTTCTCGAAACCAGATATTATACCAAGTATTTTTAAAAGTAATACAATCAAAAATGGATGTACATAGACTAAGGTAGGAATTTAAAAGTAATAATTTGATTAGAAAAAAAATGAGTCACAATTTGATTAAAATGTGTGTATGGATGGAGAGAATTGACCCTCGTCGTTTTCGGTTGACCAAATATTGTTTTCAAACTGAATATAGGCAATCCAAGTGATAAAATACAAGTTAAGTTCAATCTTCAGAGGCAGTTTTAAGGGAGGTGCTCCCTCAAGGTGTTACATCTAGTATTTTCAATCTAACAGCTCAAATCTTAATACTGCCATGTAGGTGCATCCCCTTTTGCGAATCAAGATCCTCATCTGTATTTACAGGTTAAGCTTTTTAGCCAGACACGACAAGTATATCGATCCTGATTATGGAGTACTGCAAATATAAGAAAAAGAACGCTTGTCAAAATGGATTCGAAACAGATGGTTCTTTTTTCTCTCTAAAAGTTAGATAAACGTATATGATTTTGCAATTGATTTACAAGACTGGTGCCTGAATGCATATATATATATATTCGTGCAATATCCATAAAATGAAAATAATTGTATGGTATGACGTCACTGTGAGGAAGTTACAATACATGGTAGTTCATAACTAACATTAGAACAACTCAGTCACTGGGGTAAAGCTGATGACCGTAACTGCATTCACGGTAATCCCAAGATGTCCGATGAAAAAATAGGTCAGTATCTGTATTGTCTGTTACAGTGTTTCTATATCATTTTATTTACAAAGGAGACATTGATACGATGTAAATTTATAAAAGATTCACACGGAAATCACAAATTACTTCCGAGAAATGTGCATGAAACAGGAAATTCGATTTAAAAAAATCGCTAAGATGACCGTAAATCACAATCGAGATGACCGTAACAGAATCAGCAATTCATAACAAGGGTGACTGTAATTCGTTAAAAGATGACCGTAATGTGTAATGACCGTAATTTCTAAATGATGACCGTAACTTTTAAAGAATGATCGTCAATTCTAAGAAATATCCGTATTTGTATAACTACTTTTTTGTATCAAATGATTAATTGTGTTGATATAAAACGTATGTTTATGAGAGTATTATCCTATAGGTAGGATAAAATAAGACGTGCTTTAAATACAAAGTTCACCATATATATCTTTTTTTACGGTAGAGGGTATAATTTTTAAAATGAACATACAACAAGACATGCACATGAAAAAGTGGGGAAAACATACAACAAAAGCGCGATTAAATGACACCTTACAAGTATAATAAAAAAAAAGTGTGCTGCACAGCCTCCAACTATTTTTTTTTCTGGAATTCCTTGTAATGACATATAATAAATGCACTTTTTTAAAAATGCCAATGGATGTACACCCATTGATATTATATCGTCTTTGATTTGTCTTCTATTTTGTCTTGCAAGTAAAATAACAGAACCTGTGTTTAAAATACTACGACCAAACAAGTGAAAGCGAGCTCCAGCAAAATAGATCCTTAAAATAGTCTTGTGCGTATAGCGTATCACAAGGGGCAGGGGCGGATTAAGCCATTTTCAAAAAAAGGGGGGTCCCAACCCAGGGTATAGGGGGTTCAAACTATGTGTCCCCATTCAAATGCACTGATCGGTAAATAAAAAGGGGGTTCTAACCCCCGGACCCCCCGGCCCCTCCACTTGGATCCACCACTGAGGGGAACCTTGTCAATTTGTACTATATACAGCAATGGTATTCATATATAAAGACAAACTAAGATTTTAATCTGCTTCCTCTTGAACCATAGACACAGGCTCGATTACCGGATAGTCATATGTTTGATTAGTGTATGCTCTATTCATGGGCATTATGTTTTCTCGGCTGTGCGTCCGTTCGTTTGTTCTTCCGTTCGTTCGCTCGTTCGTCCGTCTGTCCCACCTCAGGTTAAAGTTTTTGGTCGAGGAGGTTTTTGATGACGTTGAAGTCCAATCAACTTGAAACTTAGTACACATGTTTTCTATGATATCATCTTTCTAATCATAATGCCAAATTAGTTTTTTTCCCATTTTAACGGTCCACTGAACATAGAAAATTATAGTGTAGATGAGGCATGTACTAGAGACACCTCAGAGGGACACATTCTTGTTTCTTCAACTTTTCGTAGTATCTCTGACAATTTGTATTTAAATTAATATTTCATTGTTTACGAGAAATTTGCAATCTACTATCATTGTCATGAACTCAAAATACGGCAAATAGTTAAAAACAAATTGATGAAACATGTTTATATCCGCTAACTGAGCCCCTATTGAGACAAACATGCACAACAAAAAGTTATGAATACAAATACGGATATTCTTAGAATTTAGAGTCATCATTTAAAAGTTACGATCACCCTTTATAAATTACAGTCATTCTTTACAAATTACGGTCATCTTTTACAAGTTACGGTCATCCTTGTTTTATGTTACGGTCATCTTGAAAATATTTGATAATGATTTACGGACATCTTAGCGAATTTTTCAAATTGAATTTCGCGTTTCCTGAACATTGTTCGGTAGTAATTTGTGATTTCTGTGTGAACCTTTTATAAATTTACATCGTGTCAATGTATACTTTGTAAAGAAAATGATATAGAAACACTGTAACAGACAATACAGATACTGACCTAATTTTTCATCCGACATCTTGGGATGACCGTGAATGCAGTTACGGTCATCAGCTTTACCCCAGTGTATATAAAAGATTTAAAACATTATGTTAACAATTATGAACAAGGAAACTGTTTACTTTCCCAAGCATTTCAATAATAAAAGAATACTATATAATTTCATTAAATCGGAAATAATTATCTCCAATTCTATTGTCTCATGAATACATCTATTTAAATACCAAATCTAATCATAATGCATATGTCGATGCATTAGTAATACATTATAACAGTAATGCAATGAACTGTTAAATACCATATTTAAATAAGCATATTTAAAAATATCATATACATGCAAAGCAAGAACATACGTGCAAACAAAGCATAAAGCACTTTCTAAAGCAGACAATACAATAAGCAAAACGCACATAGATTCAACATAACATAACCTACCTCACAGGTATTTGTGAAGGCTTGAATACAATTAAAGTACGATCACATCAGGTTGATGCCGACATGGTGTGTCATCAATATGGAATATACCTGCAGTACAAATATTAAATTCATAACTAACCTAATCTGCATATCAAAATAAGATAGTTATTATATCTTTATCAATTTATGACTTTATTTAATATCTGAAATTATTATAAAACATTCATTCCATAAAATTCAATAGTTTAATCCATTTACTGAAATTTAGCTGTTTTATATAATTTACTGTTTTAACCATAAAAACACAATTATTAAAGAGATTTAAAGTTCTTTTAAGTTTTCTATTGTTACACTTGCATATCACATCTACACATCATTCAAACATGCATTTATTCATAACATTCGTATATCATGCATACATATAATTAGAAGGATAAATAATTAATATATTAGTATAAGAAGAATAACTGACCTTATAAATAGGAAAACCAAACTCCAAATAGAATATAATATTACAATTTACCAGACAATGAAAATGGTGTCCATTACACAAAGTGACCATGTAGAAATGTAAAGTTCCCACCAAAGAATTGACCACTAATCAATACCAATAAAACACAATTGAAACACCTGATAAAAGTCACAACTGAGCGAACCTGAAATATACACTCCGTATAGTTTAACCATGCAATAATATAATACTACAGTATTACTTATATATCAAATACATTTATCCTAAAATAACACTTTACCACACATTCCCCCCCTCCCCCCCCTTCCCTCAGCTGTAAAATGACGTCACGTCATTTCCAGCTAGTGGTGGTTGACAATGTCCAATATGGTCCTTGCTGCATCGCTCTCTAATCCAGTTGCTTTAAATAACGGCGTCTGGGCCAAAGACGAGATGTAATCAGCTTTCTGTCGCCACTCTGGAATACTACTTCATCCAGCAACAGACATACTTGTCTCGAACTGTCTAGATCGAAACCAAGCAGGTGGTCTCCGTTTCCTTCCAGAACGTCTGATTTCTACCGGTGGTAATTCGTCAGTATCCTGATGTACATCATTATCATCATCAATAGTAGTATCTTCTGATGAAATACTCTCAGCATCTTCGGAAGCGCTTCCAGTAGGTTCAGTCTCTTCAATCTGGGCGTCCCCAGAAAGACTTGTTACCTCATCAATTTTATCCGTGTAAAGTGAATCTAAATTTGTTTAGTTATTTGCTGTGTACTATTTAACATGTTTAAGTTTTAATTAACTCCCCACTTCGATAATATACCCGTTGAGGTGCCTCGATTGAGGTGTTCCATAATTGGAAGGATATAAACATAGAAGAAGAAGTTGCGACATGATAAATAATTGTAGACGTATTATATAAACTGAATAAGCTTTTAAAATAAAAGCCGTAACAATTTGTTAATTATTTGTTACAAGTTAAATATAGATCTGGGGCCTGGTTTTCGAAAGTATCTTATGATTCTCTTATGACTAAGACATGTCTTATGATGGTCTTAGGACATGTCATAGTCGTAAGATATGTTTTCGAAAGTGTCCCAAGTTACGATTTGTCATAACTTATGTCGTAAACTTAAGACCCCTCGCGACATGACTTATGATGGTCTTATGGTTGTCAACTAAAATTTTAATTACTTTTCATGTATAATTTCATGTTAATTGGAATAAAAAATATATGTTGTGTTTCTCAGTTAGCTAATCAGTAAAGATTTGATTTTTCTTAGTCAACTACGTAAATTAAAATTTGAATCTCCTGCCTGCGACATGCAATATTGAATTATTTTCTTACTCATGGTTTTGTATAATAAATATACATATTATTTCGTTCCTAGTATATTTAATAGTACTATATTAGTGATGTGCACGGGCATTTCGTTAAGCGGGTACTCGATGTACCGAATCTTAAAAGTATTCACAGTTAAATAACTGTTACAATGCATGTATGGTAATACACGAAAGCGAAGTTCAAGATTTATTATATATTACAAACTAAATTTAAACAAGTAATCCACTCATATTTCAATTCCTTTTTGTATAAAATTTCATGTTCATTATAACGAGAAAAAAAAATTATTCGTAAATATTAAGAATGGTAATAATTAATATGTTCATACTTTTCATTTTCATTTTTATGTTTATCACTTTTTAATCATTATTTTAAATAATAGAAAATAATGTTCACTTATGACAGTCATAAGAGCATCATAGATATGACTCTCTTAAGACAGCTTTGATTTACATCCTATGACATATCATATGATAGTCATAAGATGATCATAAAATATGTCCTAAGATATATCTTATGACATATCTTATGATACTTTCGAAAACCAGGCCCCAGATCTACTAAAGATATCACTTTTATCTAAAAATATTTCTAGTTTCACTTTAGATAATGATTGGTGTCTTTCCGGTATACTAGTGGACGGGTATGCTGATGCCTGTACGCTGACTGATGCCTCTCCTTGTGGTTTAAAATTAGTATTTTCGAAAACCAAGAATATAAGCACCTCAAAAGTTATTAAACCTTAGCATCTGTACTTATTCAAGCACATAGACACAACCATTGATTCAAATATTTATTCTTTTTTTTTTTAAACTTAAGAAAATGCATATTAAAATCTTCGCATTTCATAACAGGGGAAAATAGGAAAGGGGAACGTTACATGACTTATTGAGGTGAAAATTTAGAAGTATTACTGCTATGTGATGAGTTTTATAAAAATGCTCGTAAAAGTTGATTTGTATGTTCTATCAAAATTTTATATATCAACATTCTTAAGCGTTGGTTGTTCCACTACTTTTTGTAATAATTTACTATTGGTGATATATGAAAGAAATGTAATATACTTTGATAGACGGTAAGATTGAAAAAAATGTTACATACATTTAAAAATCGTCCAATTCACTCAATTTATATGTTCATATGATATTCAAGTTTGATGTCAAATAAAATCTGATACATTACTCTTTCATCTGATACCGATTTTTTTATGATATCTTTATTCCGGAATTTACAATAAGCGTTCCCGTGTTTGAAAATGGTAAATAAAAAATCAGAAAATCTCACTTTGACGCGATTTTACAAAAAACTGCACCGTGGGAAAACTCTACGTTAGGGCTAAAATGAAAATATAATGTTTACTCTATCTTCATGTGAAATTTCAGCCGTGAGGTATTTCGGTCCATTAAACTCTTTAAATAAGCAACTTTTCACGATTTGTCACTACACTATTTAGCTGATCTGTAAAAACTCCATCTTCATGCCTTATGTATCGTGTACTGTGTTATGACTCTAGATTCAAACTGACAAGGAAAGGTTATAGGGCGTCACACATTGGCGTATAGACCGGCGTGCACCAGAGGAACGCTAAGCAATCGTTAAACGCGCGTTGCATAAGTTTAAAGTACGTCGAAATACAAAGGTATACGCTTGGTGAACGCTACAACTCGAGGAAATTTTTATGCAGCCTAAAAATTTTCATCCAGATCAAGAGTGTGTCTAGCGTTTACCTATATACAAGCGCGTTTAACACGCTACAGATAAGTTTGAGACACGTTTAGGGCACGTTGCATACGCTTCAAGATCGTTCGACTTTAACTAAAACGTATGCGGATGCGTTATTAACAAACACTCAATAATAGAACGTCCAAGAAACGACCGGGACGCGTCTCAAATGCGTTCAAGACACTTTTTTCCTTCGTAGCGTGCATTCCATCTACGTTCAACAAACGCCAGACATACGCAACCCTACGTTTCTTGAACGCCCGATAAACGCTTATGTACGCTTCTCGTATACCCAATACACGCTTAAAGCTCGTTTTACACACGTTACAGATAGGATTGACAGGTTGAATGCATCCAAAATTACTAGCGTATTGGCAGCGTATATGATTTTTTAACACGCTCGGCGTGCGTCGGAGCTATACACTGTTGTTGATTCAATTTCTAGAACGATAAAACATTATTTCTTGAGAAGCAAGAATCTTGCAATCTAATTGGTTAATTGTCCGGGTGAAAATAACACACCATCCTAGTGTCGATTCTAGGCCTTTTTGGCTGACTATGCAGTATCTGCTTTGTTTATTGTTGAAGGCCGTACGGTGACCTGTTGTTGTTAATTTCTGTGTCATTTGGTTTCTTGTGAAAAGTTGTCTCATTACCAATTATACAACATTTTCTTTTTTTTAAATATATGAAGGCAGCGTGAAGAGGGGTACAGTTTATTCGATATGAGTTTTGGTTTAAAATTTGACCACGCTATTTTCGTCAGCAAACGTTCCCAATAAACGGTTAATCCTTAAAACCGCTTTGTGAGTAGCGAATCTGAAATAAAGAGGTCCTTTTTTTTTTTAGATTGCATACAAACCAGATACCATATGAATTATAAGAAACTGCAGGTACTCTTTTGTATATATGGAAAACGCTGGTAAAGAAACCGCTCCGACCAAAAAATGGAAACTCTAGCACTTAGTGGCTCAAAACAGTTCTTATTTTTGACACTTATTTTATTGTATTAAATTCTATTGGTATATAACAAAAAGGTGCTTATACATTTTAAACCACAGTAACAGTCACTAACTTCTGTGAAAAATTGCTGTCAAATTAAAAATTTAAGATTTTATGTTGATTTCTATGTTTCTTAGGGTCAAAAATAGCTCTATATATAAGATTGACCACAAAATACCGTTTTTCTGATTCAAAAAATGTTACAGCTTAATTAAGGAGCGTATATTATATGTGAACTAAATTTCATACCAGTGCAAAACAAGTAGCAGAAAAGATTGTTTCAACTTTTTCTGAACAAAAATGTAATTTCAAAAAAACTTTTAAAAAAGTGGGGGGGCTGTCGGCATCATTTTTAATCCGCTTTTACAGAAATCAGATATTTTTGCATTTCATCTGTTAACATATTTCTGTTAAATGTTTAAGTCTTTACATAAATGCAAAAAAAAAAAACAGATATCTGCCTGCTTTCCATTTGAAGATATGAGTGTCTAAATATAGCAGTTTGTTTATAAAACAAATAAAAGTCCAAAGTTGTTTTTTTTTACAAAGTTTGAGATATTAATGTTATAAATGACCTGATCGAGTGGTTTAAATTAAAGCATAAAATGCAGAGTCTTAAGTTATTGCAGTAATGCAAATAGCTAGTTTGATGTTCCTAACCTTTATGTTATATTAATTTGGCCTAAAAAAAAAAAAAACTGATATGGCTGACCTCCCTACCAATGAGTATATATAAGGTACAACGTTGTCTCTAGTCGCTATTTTAGTACAAGTCTTTAAAAGACTAATAAAAAAAATAAAAGCGTTCTTTCTTCTTTTTTTAAATCTCTATATTAATAATATTTTGCATATGCAAACTTTTCGTCTTAATTACCGTCCTACTTTCAAAAATACAACCCGGAAGTAAATATTAGTTATGTTTTCATAGTTTTATTTGACCCTAACATAGTATTTTTCCTGTCAACAAACATGAAGGTACGTAGTTGCAAACAAATTTATAAAAGTTAAAAGTTTAGGTACAGTTTACTTTCCTTGGAGGTGGTGGTGGTCTTTTTACAAATTTTTGTTTTTCATAAATTTTCTAACTATATATTTTCAAATATAAACATGACCACATGTGATCACATGTGGTAAGATTTTTAATTCATATCTTAAAATGTCAGAAGAGGAAACATGCTTGAAATGATTAGTCAGTACAGAAACGAAAATGAATTAAGTCTTATATTTATAGTATAGTTATACATGTTTAACGTTATGTATGGTACACATGGTACATAACTGGTATATTTATATTAATTTACCTTAAATTTTGTATTACAGGGGCGGAACCAGCCATTTTTAAAAGGTGGGGTTCTCTTACCAGAATATAGTGGGGGATTTGGGTGTGTGTGTGTGTGGGGGGGGGGGGTTCTAACTTTGTATCCCCATTCAAATGCATTGATTGTAAAAAAAAGGGGGGTGTCCCCCCTGAACTGACATCTTAGCCAAAAACACAAAGGATAATTAATATACTACGAGCGGATGTCTATTGAGCACTTATATTTCGTATGTGCAACTTCAAATGTTATACGTCATTCGACGATCTTTTAAGGTTTTTTTTATTCCAGAATTAAAAGTAAGAAAAAAGTGTCTTAATTAGTTATAGATAAAATATTACCCCGCTAAATAATAACAATGACACTTTTTCAGCATTAGTTGGGAAGAATTAGAATACAAATATAGGGTGCTAGCATAAGGCAGTGTAACTGCATAACAAAGAGTTCGGTTAAACTGGGTCAGTTTCAAAAGCACAATTTTATTTGGTTTAGTAAAGTGACGCCAGGAGATTGATCATGAATGTCATTCAATTTTTCTTAAAATGACAAACAGGAATAAATATAGTTGAGAGATGGGTATCTCGACCGTTTACAACTTCATAAAAAAGGTGGAGTGATCCCCATGGCACACTCCTTTGTTTTATTTGATTTGGTTTAATGCCCCATACAAGAATATATATGGTTGAGGGGTGGGGATCTCTACCGTTTACAATTTTTCAAAAGAAGGGGGATTGGGAAGTCCCCCGTTGGCATCCCATATATTTCATTTGATTTTTATTGTCCCATACAAAACTATATATGGTGTAGGGGTGGGGATCTCGACCGTTTACAAGTTCTCAAACAGGAGGGGTGGGGGACCCTCGGAGACTCCCTTTAAATTTAATTCGATTTGTTTTATTGTCCAATACATGATTATATATATGGTTTTGGAGTGGGGATCTTGAAGTTTACAAGTTCTCAAACAGACGGGGGTGTGGTGACGCCGGTGATTCCTCCAAATTTTCATTTGATTTGTTCTATTGCCCCATACAACTATATATATCTATATGTCGTGTACAAGTTGCGATTTTGTACTGGTTATAACATGTACAAAAATAATTAGGGGCTTAAGGGTCGCCGCAGTCCATTCCATTATTCAAAATATCCATTTCATTATTCAAAATTGTTTAACATATTTAACCCCGCCACATTATTTATGTATGTGTCTGTCCCAAGTAAGGAGCCTGTGATTTAGTGGTTGTAGTTTGTTTATGTTGTTTATGTGTTACATTTTTGTTTTTCGTTCAATTTTTTTACATAAATAAGGCCGTTAGGTTTCTTGTTTGAATTGTTTTACATTGTCTTATTGGGGCCTTTTATAGCTGACTATGCGGTATGGGCTTTGCTCATTGTTGAAGGCCGTACGGTGACCTATAGTTGTTAATGTCTGTTTCATTTTGGTCTTTTGTGGATAGTTGTTTCATTGGCAATCATACCACATCTTCTTTTTTATATTTCCTCATTTTTACGCATGTTGTGGCATTTAGGTCGTCCGTAAACCCTCTTATGGTCATTGCGAATCAAACTATAGCTTTAGTGTCAACAGTCAATGTTTTTTATATTTATTTCACCATTCATCGCTTCAATTTGAATAATGAAACATAAACTATTTCATTATTCATTATTCATTTTTTAATATTGAATAATGAATAGTGAACTACAAAAAATGTATTTCATTATTCATTATTGAATATGAATAATGAATAATGAACTATGAATAATGGACGTACTTCAGCGCGGTTTTTTTTACCGTGTCTCATTTTTATATAGATTTACTTTTATAAATTGTTATTTGGATGGAGAGTTGTCTCATTGGCACTCATACCACATCTTCCTATATCTATATATTATTTTTTTCAACATTTAATTTTCTTTAAAATACGTGCCCATAAAAGAGGGTCTGACTTAGGGTTTTAATGGAATACAGAATAACGGGTAAAAATTGCAGAATAAAAGACAAAAAAGGAAAAAAAGAGAGAATAATGAGGTGCTAAATATAAAGAATAAAGAATACTGGTAATACAAAATAAAAACTAATGATACAGACTCTTATAATAAAAATAATCTATCAATACAAAACACATTATCATCGTGCATAATCAACACGAAGAACGTTGGAAATTATTAGCATGATAACTTGACGTTATGTAATAAAAATGACGACGTCAAGATTTTTTATTTTATTTTTGCCAAAATGTTGATTTTGCGTCGCTTCTACAGGGAAAACGAAGTCGGTGACCATATATTTTTTTAACATCATCTAATTTGTAAGACAAAGAGGAAGAACATATATTTTTTTTTTAAATCTATGGAGTGGTTTATGTACGGAAGCCGATAAGGGCCATTAAAAAAAAAAAAAATATGTCGTAATTACGACATAGCATGTCGTAATTTCGACATAACATGTCGTTATTACGACATCGCTATGTCGTAATTTCGACATAACATGTCGTTATAACGACATAGCATGTCGTAATTTCGACATAACATGTCGTTATTACGACATCGCTATGTCGTAATTTCGACATAACATGTCGTTATAACGACATCGCTATGTCGTAATTTCGACATATCATGTCGTACTAACGAAATCGCTATATATAAAAGAATATGTATTATGATTGCCAAGAGACTAAATGACACAGAAATTAACAACTATAGGTCATCATAATGCCCCCAATAATTAGAAAAGCCCCACCTAGTTAGCTATAAAAGAGGGAGGAAAGATACCAGAGGGAGAGCCCCCCTAAATGCTGTGTGGCAGACAGTGACTGTGTTATTAATTAATTATTAGCTCCCTTGGTAAAACTCCAAATTTCATATTTAATGTATTTCATTGTTAAATAATGTACATGAAGCTTAATAAGTACATATTTGTTAATTGCATAGACTTTGCTATTTGAATTCATTGGTTAAAGATATTTATTTATATTGTAAAGTTTGGTTACCTTCTTTGAATAGATTCATTGAGAAACTTAGGACAGGGGACTCTTAGTTAGTTTTACTTGTATATATATAGATATGTGTGTGTTTAACTCAGTTATTTTATTGTTGTTGTTACTTTTGTTTATGTCACAAGTATAATGTTACTTATATGACAAATAAAGATTATTATATTTTATAGATCCCATGCAATAATACCGACCGTGTCTGTTAGGTCTAACAGTCATTACTACCATGGCAAGTCAAGCTATCCATCTCCCTACAAATAAGTCAAACTTCAAGGCTTTTTGTAATAAGGTTAAATTGAAGTATTGATGGCTCTATTTCTACTTTCAAACGTTGGACACGATGTTCCTACAACGCCTAGGATTTAAAACAGATTCTTCGAAATTTCATCCGCAAAACAAAATAAAAATAAAAATGTTAGAAAACACGCAACAATATTGTAACAAATTCAGTATATGTTTTAAATTATGTTTTTACAGCTCTTGATCATATACTAAGTAATATCTAGTTTATTTGAGGATTAAAATAAGAAAGCTATGTGAAAAAAACGGATCGATGTCCAACGTTACATTTATGAAAAACTGTTTTAACTCTTATGTATAGTGATCCTATTTCTTATTCTCTGATCTTCTTGATTCTTGGCAGGAACAACGACCTGTGTTGGTTCTCTGTGCCGTTAAAGCCGTTATTTTTTGTCAAATTTCATTTGACTCGGTGGCTGCATATTAAGCTGGAATAAGAAAAATGTCCAACGACGTTTTTCATTAACTCAACGACTGAAAGTGAATTTTATAAGTAGATATAGCAGAAAATTAGTAAAAAGAGTAAGACAATAATAATATCTAACAAAAGTACAAGTACATGTATGTGCCTCATGTGAGTTCAAATATTGCTGATTCAATAAAATCTTCTCCACACAGTCGTTTTTCAAACGGTAGCCATTTTGTCCAAGTTGATATTTCATTTTTCAAAGCAGTTAACGCGTATTTTTTATAATTGATAAAAACAAGTTAGATACACGAAAAGTAAAAAATGCCAAGATTCTTTTCTTATTACCTACATATTTGGGTCTTAAAGGAATAAAATGCTTCCACACATTACAAAACGGTAGCCAATTTGTCCAAACGTCTGAAAACGTCTAAAATCCTAAAGACGCTAATTTCCGACGTTACATGTGCTAAAGTTTCAATTAAATGTTCATGATAATTAAAACAAATCGTGTTATGAAATTTGGAAAAAGAGGTTGATGATTGCTGCCGAAAAAAAAGAATAGTGCATGTTGCTATAGACTCCGCCCGGGGACATAGGTTCGACACAGGTTGAATTTTGCAATTTTTATTAATCGTTTATAGCTTTTAACGATTTATTTAAAAGAATTGTGAAATGGGGAAAACATCCCATTACATGAACTTCCTCCAACTTTTGCAAAGACAAATTGGAGACACCAAGACAGTCCTCTAAATGTAAAATGCGAATTGAAATTTATGTTATGGAAGTACTCCGAAATAGATCATTTAAAGTCGTCACTTCAGTAAGGTGCAATCACCAATATTAAAAGACTTACTACCAGTTCACGGAATGTTTTACTTCGCGATCTGTCCTGCTATTCATGTTATAACGGTCGTGATGAAAATAATTCCTGTACTAGCGAAGCCGGAACTTTTCGTCAATACAAACTTGTGCATGAAATGGAGGTAATTGAAAGACGAATCCCAAACAGCAACGAAAACCGTTTCATCGAATTAATAAAAACCCGGGATTATATTTGCCGTTTTCGCGTACGATCCAGGAGTAGATTACTATATTTTAGAAGGTATATCAGAAGTTAAACGCTATAGATGACTTGGGAAATAATTCTCAAGCCAAGGTTCAAGTAATTGAAGGGGTGTATTTCGACAACTTATGTGCCAGGGAATATACAATTCTATTCAAATTTAACCAAGGGTAAAAATGTTCGATTTACTTGCAGAGTGTCAGATATATTTGTATTGGTTGAATTAAGATATAGAAATTTTACAATGACAGATGATATGCACCTTGAAAGTTAAACATCCTATGATAAAACAAAAATATGGAAAACCGTATACATGTACATGTACTTCCGTCCCATCTTTCCTTCCTACATTACTTGCGACAGTACTGCATTTTTAGTTGAAATAACTAAAGGGTAAACATTATTAAATCGATTTCCACAACTCGAGGTAATTTTTGATAAAATGACATCACAAAACGAACAGAACCAGAATCAACCAACAATATAAAAAACCGAATAAAACTTGCAAAAATTAAACGAAGTCAAAAACCCTCTTCGACGCCGCATGTTTAAAAAGTGTAACGTCGTGTTGTAGTAATGTCGTGCCCAACGTTTGAAAGTAGAAATTGAGCTATCAATACTTCAATTCACCCTTATTACAAGAAGCCATGTAGTTTTCGCTTATAAGAATAAGAATAAGAATATTTTATTTCCAATTAAAGGGCCCTATAAAGAGCTTTCATGACATTTCATACAAAAACGTAAGATTAGACACTTATATAAAGGGAGATGGATTGCTTGGCATGCAAACTTGTCTGGCTGTACAGCCATTCCACGGCAGGTAACTTAGAGAACTTAGACGGGATTTAGAAAATATATAAAAGAGGGACGAAAGATACCAAAGGGACAGTCAAACTCATAAATCTAAAACAAACTGACAACGCCATGGCTAAAAATGAAAAAGACAAACAGAAAAGCAATAGTTCACATGACACAACTTAGAAAACTAAAGAATAAACAACACGAACCCCACCAAAAACTAGGGGTGATCTCAGGTGCTCCGGAAGGGTAAGCAGATCCTGCTCCACGTGTGGCACCCGTCGTGTTGCTTATGTGATTACAAATCCGGTAAATAGTCTAATTCGGTAGGTCACATTCATGAAAGGGAAGGGGATTGTAGTTATAAGTTTCTCACTGAAGGTATCCAAAGAAGGTAACCAAAGATTTTGCGACGATGCAAATATTAAACTTTACAATATAAATAAAAAATCTTTAACCAATGAATTCAAATAGCAAAAGCTATGCAATTAACAAATATATACTTATTAAGCTTCATGTATATTATTTAACAATGAAATACATTAAATATGAAATTTGGAGTTTTACCAAGGGAGCTAATAATTAATTAATAACACAGTCACTGTCTGCAACACAGCATTTAGGGGGCTCTCCCTCTGGTATCTTTCCTCCCTCTTTTATAGCTAACTAGGTGGGGCTTTTCTAATTATTGGGGGCATTATGATGACCTATAGTTGTTAATTTCTGTGTCATTTAGTCTCTTGGCAATCATAATACATATTCTTTTATATATAGCGATGTCGTTAGTACGACATGATATGTCGAAATTACGACATAGCGATGTCGTTATAACGACATGTTATGTCGAAATTACGACATAGCGATGTCGTAATAACGACATGTTATGTCGAAATTACGACATGCTATGTCGTAATTACGACATTTTTTTTTTTTTTTTTGAAATGGCCCTTATCGGCTTCCGTGTTTATGTGATTTATTCAGGAAACCGAAAACTGTTGAAGAAAAATGTTGATTTTCCCTATATATTCAATGTAATTTAGTACCCTATCGGACCATTTTGAAAACTAAGTCGGTGACATATACTTTTTTTTACATTTTCTGATGTATATTTTCAATATCTAATTGAGTTGTAAATTGAAAAAAATTCTATGGACTGGTCATTTACTGATCCTTGACCTTAAATGTAGTCCCTGATGCATGTTTTTTTTTTTATTGTGTTGGCTTTCATCTAGCTTTCTGTAACCGCAAGTACTCTCTAATCGTACTTTTTATTAATTTAACCTGCTGATACAATTTGAAATGCATTTTTGTTATTCAATGTTTACTTATTTTGTGTTATATCTTATTTCACTATTTTTTAATATATACCACCTTTGGTTTATTTTGTGGGACGATAAATTTTCACTTTTGTTTTCTTACTATGAACAAATGTTTTTTTATTTTGTAAAAAAACATCAGTACTCCATGTACACCTTACAACAAAATTATGATATTAACCTATGTACGTTATTTAATTTAACGCCATTTTGTCCTAGGTTATAGTTGTCATCATATATTGATTTAAATTTAATTTAAATTGAAATATGTCAAAGAGACAAAAACTCGACCAAAGAGCAGACAAAAGGCGAAAACCGCCAATGGGTCTTCAATGCAGCGAGAATCACCCGCACCCCTAAACAAAATGTATGCTAACCCCGCCACATTATTTATGTATGTGCCTGTCCCAAGTCAGGGGCCTGTAATTCAGTGGTTGTCGTTTATTTATGTGTTACATATTTGTTTTTCGTTCATTTTTTTTTTATATAAATAAGGCCGTTAGTTTTCTCGTTTGAATTCTTTTACATTGTCATATCGGGGCCTTTGATAGCTGACTATACGGTATGGGCTTTGTTCATGGTTGAAGGCCGTACGATGACCTATATTTGTTAATGTCTGTGTCATTTTGGTCTCTTGTGGACAGTTGTCTCATTGTCAATCATACCACATCTTCTTTTTTATAATTCAGTTATAATGGAGGTCATACTAAACTCCAATGTCTTTCAACGTTGTGATGTTACACTTCTATTTAAGGTATGGGTAAAGGTTGGGGCCTGTTAAAACCTGTAAACCGCTTTATTTGTATGCACCTGTCCTAAATGGGAAACATGTTGTTCAGTGCTTGTTGTTTGTTGATGTGGTTCCTGGATTTTCCTGTTTGAATGGTTTTACACTAGTCATTTTGGGGGCCCTTTGTAGCTTGCTTCTCGCTGTGAGTCAAGGCTCCGTGTTGAAGTTCGTACTTTGACCCATAATGGTTTACGTTTTACAAATTGTGACTTGGATGGAAAGTTGTCTCGTTGCCACTCATACCTTATCAACTTATATGCATGCATCTTCATTGAGTACCCCTTCCAGAAAAAAAGGTACGTGAATATTAAAACGTATGGAGTCTGATTATTTCCCCCTTAGGGTTTTTACCTTAGAAAAATACCGTTTATGACTAATAAAACCGGGTCACATTAACAAATTTACCCCCATTAAGACGTGACGCGTATGACTTCTTTAACCGAGTCCCAAGTGACCTCGTAACTATTAATCAAAAGGGCCTGGAATGGTGTAATTTTTAACATCCTATATTAGTTAAATGTAAAGTTGAATTCTTTGATTCGTCGTTTTACGTCATGCCGGCTAACAAATTGGACCTCGTTATTTTGATAGTATATATTGAATATTTACGAAGACTTGACTGCTGCATGGCAGATAGCAAACTTCTGATTCGCCTGTAAACAATGACAATATTGGCATATTTTCACAAATATTTGTTTATAAAGCTATTATTTGTTTTCTTGAAGGTGTTGGTGATATAGACAAACATTGTGGTAATTGGTATAATAGGAACTTGCATATGCTTCATATTTGCGGTTCCAAAATATTTCTGAAAATGTAAGAAATCTATGTACTGTTCATTAAAACGTTGTTTTTTTATTTGTGCTTTTGTGTATAACTTAGCTACGTGTTCGTTTTTTTATATTTTAAATTAACATATCTTTAAAAAAGACATAAGTAGAAATCTAAATAAAAATATTAAATTTCATTAATATTCTAGACCAAAAAGAGTTTACAAATTGTCTTTTGTTTTCAAACTATTTTTCTACAATCTGTTGGGTTTTTTTTCTTTTTCTATTTTAATTCGAACGAATGACATATAGACAAAGTTAAGTGGTTATAGGAAATTCTCGTCTATATTTTCAACACAATTATTCAATAAGAAAAGATGGATAGTTTAAATCGTTTCTCATGAATTGAAGAAGGTAAAAACGCAAGCTACTACCCTACTCTTTTTATCCGTTTGCTCTTTGACCCTTTCTATACATGTTCATTTTTTTCCATAGCTGAAACCATTTATTATGCTTCTACTGCGTTTCAACTTTAGATATTAATACTAGTATATTATCAGAACAATCTGTTCTTTTCAACTTCGAACACAGATGACACTGTGTCTCATGAAGAACTGAACAATACGTTTCTATGCATTTATCTCTTTTTGATATTCTATATTTTAACCTTTATTGCAGATAGTATAATACAATGTGGAAACGATTTTTACAGGGGCTATTGGTAAGACAAATATTATATACGATTATTAACTTTTGATGAGGTCGGTACAATAATTGATCAAACTCAGAGATATGATATTCAACGAGGACAACAGCCTGGTGTGAATGTCAAACATATGGGGATGATAATAACAGATTATTACATGGCATTTTTCATATTGGCCCTGATATAAGCCATAGACTCCCATATCAAGCATGATGATGAGGGCGGATGCAAGGGCCATTAGTGAAAATGAAATTTACAAATCTATTGATCACATTTTTTTAGGAATAAAGAAAGCTTTTATCAAATTATGTTAAAACTTTGATAATGTACGTATAGTGTATTAAATTATAAGCCTGGGACCTTTCATAACTATTAGCATGTCCCTATTGTTATGTTTATTTGTGTATTTCTTTGTCCTGGATGTTCTAGCATTTATTTGTACTGTAATTCTGTCATGTCATATTGTCATTTTAATGTTATATTTAACATTGCCATAAAATCGCAAGGTTTGGCTAGCAACAAAACAAGGTTCAACCCACCATTTTGTTCTTGAAATGTCCTGTATCAAGTCAGGAAAATGGCCATTGTAATATAATAATTCGTTTCTTTGTGTGTTATATTTCAGTGTTGTGTTTTTGTTGTGTCCTAGTTCTCCTCTTATATTTGATATGTTTCCCTCAGTTTTAGTTTGTAACCCGGATTTTTTTATTTTTTTTTTCTCAATCGATTTTGAATTTCGAACAGCGGTATACTACTATTGCCTTTATTTAAACCTCTCCTGATCGTCTGCTTTGGATGCCATCTTGTTTACATATAGTAAAATTCGGGGGCACGATATGGGTTTTCGAGCGCGGATATCGATATTTGCCCCGTGGGCAAATAACAAACCTTGACTTCCCACTATTATTGACCTAGCAAACACATATATATTAGTACAAAATGTGTGATAAATCATAGTATCAACTAATAAAAATAAGAAGTCAACCTTTGTTTTATTATGTGATTGTTTTAATCTATCTCCAATTTTCTAGTGATACTTAAAATTTATCTGTTTTTTTCGTGGCTTGATTTTATAAGTTAAAATAAAATATGTAATATTTTATCAAGGAAGATTCCCTTTGTTTTAGCCAATAAGAAAAAATATGAAATAACAAAAATAACAAAAATACCAAATTCCAAGGGAAAGTTACATATCAAGTGGCAAAATCAAGAACTGAAACACATGATCAAACGAATTAAAAACAACAGTCATATTCCTTAATAGGTTCAGGCATTTCCTTATATAGAAAATGGTGGATTAAACCTGGTTTCATAGCTAGCTGAATCTCGCACTCGTTTTGCAGACGCATGAAATTAAATGATATTGACAACAATGTGTGAACAACACAAAATGTAAAAAAGGGGGAACAGCAGTCAACGAACTGTTACAGGTCAGATATATAGCATGTTAATCGTCTATGTACACTTTTTTTAAATTGTATGCTTCAAACATATGTTGGATGTTAGAAGATTACGTTTTTTGAAATAAACGTAGACGATTAACGGGTTCATCAGACCTGTAGTCAAGTCTCTATGATTTCAGTAACTGACTCTGACCTATTATTTTTTTCTGATGTTTAAGTTCCCTTATTTACATCTTTTAATTTATACCAGTCTTATAAAACACTTGTTATTTTGCAACAGAGGAGAAAACGTCATTTACATGATAAAGAACCTATACTTCAATAGACAAACAAATGATAGGGGGTTTTCATCCATGACACGATCATCATGTTGTATTTGTGAAATTGGTACGGAATATATATCAATAAGGTCTTGGTATCTTCTTATGAACTTTTTCAAAAAAAGGAAAAAGAAACGTATATATTTATATATAAATAAATTTAAATGTTGTGATATGCCATGCTGGAATAATAAAATCTGTTACCAAATAATCAATTTCAATTTGATATAAATAATGTTAAAATAGTTTACGAAGCCTGGAAAGCGTTATTTCTCTAATTATTGAATCAAAATGTCAAAAGGTTTTCAAATTATATAATTCAGATTCCACAGATGTTTTTCGCATTTCGAAAGTATCACCACTTAAAACAATGTCATCTTGAATAGTAAAAAATGCACTAATGAATTATTTGTATTCTATTTCAAAGCTTGTGATATGGACCAATTATTTGCAAACAACATACATCCATAGATGTTCGGATAGTTCCCAAAGAAGATTTAGAAGTAAAAGTGTTTGTATTGATAAACCAGAAGATTACAGCTGTTTATTTGATACAAACAAAGAATATTATACAGAATACTGTGATACTTACCCAGACTTTTCTGCACCTGGTAAGTATAAAATAAGCAAAGACCCATCGAAACAACATCTGATAAACAAATTTAATAATACTTTTAGATATTTGGATGATATTTTGGCTCTCAATAATGACGACTTCAGTATGTATATTAAAGAAATTTATCCTGTTGAACTTACTTTAAATAAAGCTAATACTAACAATGACCACTGTCCTTTCCTCGATCTTGATATCTATATCACTAACGTCAAGCTGAATACTAAAATTTATGATAAATGAGATGATTTTTCATTTCCTATCGTTAATTATCCATTTTTAGATGGTGACGTTCCCTTGTCACCATCTTACGGTGTTTATATATCTCAACTTGTACGATTCGCTCGTGTATGTAACAATGTTTTAGATTTTAACGAGAGAAATTTATGTATTACTGAAAAATTATTACACCAGGGTTTTCGATATCACAAACTAGTCAAAACATTTACTAAATTTTATCATCGGTATAAGGACATCATTCGTAAATATAGCTCAACATGCAGACTTCTTATACGTTCAGGTATTTCACATCCAATTTTTTATGGAAATATTCTTTATAAAGCACAAAGGTGTCAGTATTCACCTCAAAAACTAACAAAACCTTTGAATAGACTTATTAAGAAGGGATATAGTTACGATATTGTTGTCAGGTCATTAAAGATTGCATATTTTGGCGTTAATATTGATTCACTTATAGGGTCTTTGCATCGGAACTAAACACATTTATTCAAAAACCAGTTGTTGGCATGACACGGGTTATGTTCTTCTCATATATGTTATGATGGTATGATACTAAACCCCTATCGGGAGGGATTGTGCCTGATGTTCATATGATGAAATCATAATCTTTCAGTCAGTTTAATTGAAGTCTGGAGCTGGCATGTCAGTTAACTGCTAGTAGTCTGTTGTTATTTATGTATTATTGTCATTTTGTTTATTTTCTTTGGTTACATCCTCTGACATCAGACTCGGACATCTCTTGAACTGAATTTTAATGTGCGTTTTGTTATGCGTTTACTTTTCTACATTGGTTAGAGGTATAGGGGGAGGGTTGAGATCTCACAAACATGTTTAACCCCGCCGCATTTTTGCGCCTGTCCCAAGTCAGGAGCCTCTGGCCTTTGCTAGTCTTGTATTATTTTAATTTTAGTTTCTTGTGTACAATTTGGAAATTAGTATGATGTTCATTATCACTGGACTAGTATATATTTGTTTAGGGGCAAGCTGAAGGACGCCTCCGGGTGCGGGAATTTCTCGCTACATTGAAGACCTGTTGGTGACCCTCTGCTGTTGTTTTTTATTTGGTCGGGTTGTTGTCTCTTTGACACATTCCCCATTTCCATTCTCAATTTTACTGTTTCACCGGAAATTCAAAAGAAGTTGATTTCATGTCTTATACATTGCTGGTTAATATCATTTCCTTGAAATGGGGTTTTAACTTTCAACAGGTAGTAATCGAGCTCGAAAGTCTTTTCTACATCCAATGAATTGGAAAACTATTGAAAATATCAACATCAATTATATATGTTGTTTGTTGGTGAAGCTAACAGCATCAATTAAACGTTATTTTTCTCTGAAACAAAAAAATACAACCAATATTTATTGTTTTCTTTGTCTCAATATTATTTTGAAAATCGAATATATAGTATAAAACAAATATAAGTATTACTACACATAACATTTTATATATTTTCAATGTAGCTTAAATAACTTTTAATGGAATATATCCGACACTTGTTACGGAATCGTATAGTCCTTGTTTGGATGCGAACAGTCAAATAAACTCATCATAGATACCAAAACCTTTCAACAAAGTTCGACATCGAGTTCATCAGGTTGAATTTATATTTCAACACGAATTTGATAACGGGAGCAGAGCGTTCAAAATGACTTCGAAGGGTAAATTATTAGCTTCTAAAAGTAACTTTTGTCTATGCGAGATAGATTCGTGTAAATTGTTGAATTGAAGTAATACTCCATCTTGTGTTTTCAAATTTCAAACAATATAATGAAGTAAAAGGATTGAGTTAATTAAAAATTATAAACATTCACTACTATTTATGGTTTTGGTATCGGTTTCGGTATCGATAAATTTCGGTTTCGGTATCGGCTTATGGTGAACATGTCTAATAAAAAGACCTAAGCGTTTACCGTGTGAAAACCAATCTTAAAGGTAATATTGCAGGTATGTAAATGCAAGTGAGTAGATTTCAACTAATGTTTCAATCAATAAATATATAACAGAATTTTGGTAAACAAATTGTCCAGTTTGACTACTGACTATTGACCTCGCATTTTATTTTATTGTTTTGAATCTTTGTGCCAGATACTATATGCTTTATTTTATTTTTTTAATCAAATATCAAATACACAACTGAAACATTATTTCCGTGTGGCTTCATATAATATCCAACTTTTATATTTTCAGAAATATTTAGTTTCCAAGAAATATTTTTATTATTTATAATTTTAGGTGAATATTATGTGTTTACCGGTAGAAGACGCAATATTGAATGTGGAAATACTACGTACCAGCCCTATTCATTATGGTCGAACGAAAGTAGTACCTGTACTTTTAAAAAATCCTTATGTACTGAGAGTGGACAAATCCAATACAAGTTAAGCTCGTCAGCAGAAGATATTCAGTGTCGTTGTGATTATACAAAACGATATGCTTTTGTTTTTACACCTACACATCGCTGTTTTTGTACACCATCAGAAGAAGATTGTTCGTGTTACATTAAACAGTGTGGATTTGGATATATCCTAAATGCAGGTATGTTATCAAATTCATATATTCACGACGGGGTCACTATTGGAACAGGAACCAGTTCTGAGTAATACCCTAGTTTTACCCATGTAAAGCATGGAAGGCTTTTATAAATGTAATCTGTACATATCAGATGAAAAATTTGTAAAAATGTGAGGAATTAAAGTGGCTGAAACCTTTAATATTGTACTGCGTGACAGACTAAAAGACCCGAAATGCATGATGACTTATTCTAAATCTAAGTAACAAGCATGTTTCGTTTTAAATCAAGTGTTCTTTTTGTAACTGATGCTCCATTACTTAATGTTTCAACAAACCCGGAAATGTTTTAGTTTTAAATCATGTAATTTTTTTTCTTATTTGCAAAAATGCTTTTAGTCATAGAAATATTACAGATAATCGATAATGTACTATTAATGAAGATGTCTATATTCTGAAATAATATTGGTTTTGTTTGTGTCATCCTTTGCTTATTTGCGGTTTGATATATGTTTTATTCATACATCAGAATAATCCATGTTTCATCTACAGAAAGAGTGTTCAAACCACCTTCACCATAAAAATGCAATGATCAGAAATTCAACAAATCGAAAATATGTCAATGTAACGAATGCATCTTACTACAAAAATTACTACAAGTCAATAACAATAACAGTGAAAAGTTGATTAACAAGAGGGAGTCAAATGCCAGGCCAAATACTGTTACTTTACTTTTAATTGCGAGGTTTATTAATGCAAATAATGTGACTGGGTGAGTAATAAGAACTCGCATTCTGATATATGATCCTGTTTGCAGATGTTCCTGAAATCTCAAAAATGAAGCTCACTCGTAAAAAGCCAGTATTGGTACCTTCGACGTAGCGATACAGATACATGTTTTCCTTTTTATAGAAATCGAAATAACATAAAATGCACGCCATACTTTCTAAATTTACAGCGTGTAGACATAGCGACTGTAAAACTAGTGCAAAGACGTCATCATGATTTTTTACAGAACCCCAGAAGATCGATTTAGAATTAATTATTATTATTTCGGCGTTATAATGCTATTATTACTACTAAAACAAAATTGAACGCTCTCGGCGATAAAAGGACGTCTATGTAGCGATCATTACGCGTAACATGTATCTATATGCCTTGTGATGAACCTTAATTATGTCACGTGATTATGAATTATAACATTATTACGCTAACTGATAATTCGCAGTTTAATTGATATATTTAGATTATGAATGCAAGTTAAAGAGGATAAGGAGTGCAACTAAGTGTGAAGCAAACGAACATCTGGGGTAAATTTGATATATATATATTATTTTATTAAAATGTATCTGAATTATTTGCATTAATTATCAAACAAATAGTAATTATTTACACTAGAGAACATACCCTAAACGAATAAATTTGATCTATGATACAATGTAAATATAAAATTTACGAAATAAGGGGTGAATAAATGAAGGAAACAGTAGGATATTGCTGTGAGATTTTAAACAATGCACTCATAACGACGGAAAAGTACAGTATGAAATACTGAAAAAGGAGTCAATCCTTTTTAATGCAATATGTGCAATATTTTGTTAATATTTAGAGGCAATGTCCATGTAATTTGATGAGATTAATATTTTCAGTAGAAATTAATAAGATGTTGAGCGTATTTGCAAACAAAATAACGTCGGATCGGCGTCAACATCTAAAATGTAGTTGTTGAATAATTTGTATACATTATTCAAATTAGTCACTAAAACGAAAATATTCACAAAAGTAAAAAAAATTAAAACAACACGTTATAAAATTCCGTGTAGCGGGTTATTTTAAAGTGTGCATCATATTTATTATGTTGTTTCAAATAGACAGTAAACATATTACAGTCATTTCTTATAATTTAATTATAAATTCCATTTTAAACCTTAGTAAACCATGATAGAACGTTTATGACGCCATGGTCACGTGACAAAATTATGTCTTTGAGCTGATAATCAAAACAACGTCAGCCAATCAGAAGACGCGTTACATCCAAAATAAAAATTATTGATCCTTGCGCTTTAGTTGGCCTTATATCTCAAATCAAAATACCAATAGATCTCTGCCACATACTGTCCATTGTCCATGGGTTACATTTATATATCACTGCAAATTGGAATTAGAAGTAACTTCCTGAGTATGTACATTTGTAACAAACAATTAAGGAAACGAATTTCGGGGGGGGGGGGGGGGGGGGGGGGGGCAAAGGCGAAATTATTGTTCGATATCTAAGCGACATCTTGCGAACTCATAATACAGCACAAGAAAAACAATTGGTGGAATAAAATAAGTTAAGCAAAATCAAAAGCTCTTTCCGCAAAAAATGTCAACGTTATAATAAGAACAAAATGAGAAGGTCTTTCCATGTGATGACCTAAACATCAAATGCAATTTTTCATATATGGAAATAGTTATCAAAAGTACCAGGATTTTGATTATTTAGAAAGATTCAAGATTATGTTGGTTCACCTTTTCCTGAGATTGAAGATCTTTTTTATATATAAATTGTTTTGTGGAGTAAACATAATCTTCCACACGTCCCCTGTACAGTGTATATACTTAAAGTTCTCAAAAGCAATGGAGTTTCAGTGACATGCGTGGAGATTCCGTGTGTTGCTATTATTAACTAATCACGGTACTTATTATATGGATAGAATTATTATGCCAAATAAAGGCAACAGTAGTATACCGCTGTTCAAAAGTCATAAATCGACTGAGAGTAAACAAATCCTGGCTACAACTAAAACCGCGGTAACACATAACTATAAGAAGAAAACAACGAAACAACAGAAACACTGAAGTTCAAGAAAATAAAACGACAATGTAACACACAAAGAAACGAACTATAAGATAACAACTGCCATTTGCACGACTTGGTACAGGACATTTTAAGAAAAAAATGAGGGATTGAACCTGGTTTTGTGGCTAGCTAAACCTCGCGCTTTTATGGCAATGTCAAATATAACACGAAAAGGACAACATTACATGACAGGACTACAGTACAAATAACATGCTAATAGTTATCAAAGGTTCCAGTCTTATAATTTAATACAGCAGACGCGCGTTTCATCTACATAAGACTCAACAGTGACGCTCAGATCAAAATAGTCAGAAACCCAAACAGGTATAAAGATAAAGAGCATTGATGACCCAAAACGGTGTTAATCTGATGGGGATTTTCATCTTTCACTTTTCTATCAGATCAACTGAATTTGAGCTAAAAAAAAAACAAACAAACATTTAAAATGTCTGTTTATAGATCAAGAAAAGGCAAAAACAATCTTTTCATTTTTCATACGTGCCTTTACATTTTAAAACCACATGTAGATATCGTCTATGCTTGAAATTTTTTGTGTTGTTACATATTTTCGTTTAAAATGGAATAGGATTAATAAAATACAATAAGTATTAGGATTGTTAATATAGTGTCTTCTAGTAATTTTTATAAAGAGGAGGAAGATACCAAGGGATCATTCATAACTACAATATGTCTAGGAAACCTGCTTTAGACAACATAATTAAATAGACAAACAAGTTCAAATATATTTTTTTTTATATATCGTTTAAAGTATTCATGTCTTTTGTTCAACAGGACCAAAGGAGACAACGAAATGCCAAAAGAAACGTATTCTGATCCATCATCTTATTTCCAATCTGGTATTTAAGATATTTACATTTATAGTTTAAAGAAAATATATGTTTAAATCTTGTTAAAAGTCGATTGTTTTCTCGTTTGAATTGTTTTACATTGACATTTCGGGGCCTGTTATAGCTGAATATGCGGTATGGGCTTTGCTCATTGTTGAAGGCCGTAAGGTGACCTATAGTTGTTAATTTCAGTGTTATTTTGGTCTCTTCTGGAGAGTTGTCTCATTGGCAATCATATCACATCTTCTTTTTTTATATATATTAATATGCAAAAGACATAATTCTAAAAGAGTGCTTTTGCATTTAAATTTTTTTTATTGATAAAAAAAAAGAAGATGTGGTTATAAGTAATTTGTGGTAACGAAATCCCTAACTCAATTATTTCCCAGTAATACATAGATTGCATTAAAATGAATGATCAATTGAATGCAATTACGGTGGGTCATTACTGAGTTTGGTCATAAACTGTGATTAATAACAGAATAAAAACAAGTATGCTATCAAAGAGCCACAATAAGTGCCTACAACCTTTCGATAAACCTTGTTGCCAAAACGTACATATATTATCAAGAAGAAAATAAGCAGCTTCAATCATTTCAACAGACCTCCAGTAAGTCTATTTTTTTATTTAGAGAAGGAGGCTCTTAATGAGTTGAATCAAATATATTTGCATTCAGATTTACCAAACGACCATTTCATTACATAGTCATTTTTTTGTTTGATAAGATTGTGTGGAGGTGTAGTGTAAAGAGTTGAAAATTCAAAACCGTCAACAGAATCAAAAGGACCATCAAATAAAAGTACTTTATTTATCTTAAACATATAAAGATTTTTTTCACTGCAAAGATAGTTAATTCCACTATTTTGATATGTTTTATTACAAACGTTTATGATGATTTCTTTTTGAGTAGTTTATGTAACCAATACATAGTAGGGACCTTCAAATGTTCCGAAAAGGCCTTTAGCTGTGTAGTTATAATAATTATGTTTGATTACTATTATTAAGAATCTTTGTGAAGCGCACATACAGTACTTGAATGCAGATTAATTCAACATTGCATTCTTAAGTACGTCCGTGTAGTATAAAATTTACGGCATACCACATCCATATTGTTGAATGTTTTGTCTGCCGGTACAAATACAAACCGCTTTGAAATTTCTTAAAGTTTCCTCCTAATCCTAGAAATTTACACATTTGTCGTTCTATTGTGCTTTCACACTATATAATTACATGAAAGGTATGTTTCATTATGATTTCTATTTTGATTGGCTAACATGAATCTCGCGTCATTCTAAAACCAACCTCCAATTCAAAATGAAATGGAATGCAACATATATGACGACACGAGCTTCCATGTTACAGTGCAAAGGTAAATAGAAAAATCTCGATAGAAATCGTGGTTTCATGATCTTAGGGGGAAAAATGCATTATAAGTATTGAGTGCTTCTTTTAGTAATTTATAGGGTTGTAAAAGCACATTCCCTAGTTTCTGTACATTTTTGTACATATATATAACTTCATTCACAAATAATTCGTTTGGAAGAATAGAAGCAACAAGTTCTTACCTTCTTGTAGACACCGCCTTACACGTTGTCCTATATGTGTACTTCTCTGTGCTAAACAAAACCGATGACCTAATACGCAGAAGTTCAAGGGGTTTCCTCGTCTACAAGTATAGACGTACAAGTTCAAGTTTCTTTGCTTAACCTTTGATTTTCATAGTTTTTTTTATTATACTGTACTTTTAAACCACTGTTCAAGGTAAATGAGAGGGTTGGCACCTTCACTGTGACTATAGTTTAACTCCGTCACATTCTGAATAAGCTAGTAATGCAGTAGTTGTTGTTTGTTGCTGTACATCTTATTTGTTTTTCGTTCATTATTTTGTACATACACCAGGTCGTTAGTTTTCTTGTTTGAATTGTTTTACATTTGTCATTTCGGTGCTTTTTATAGTCGACTATATATATATATATATGGGGTGGCGGTATGTTTTTTTCCCTCATTATGGAAGACTATAGGTCTATTGTGGAGAGTTGTCTCGTTGGCAATCATTCCACACCTTATTTTTATATTAGATTAAGCAAACCCCTTAAGCTTAAACATGAAATTTAAAATACATAAATGAGAAATGAACAAATCTATGCTAAATAGGCTATTCTAGGAGGGTATTTTATTCATCGCCAAGACAATACCTTTAAAAACGTCCGCTACCATACCTTTGCTTAAATATTATTTATTTGAAAAAATCATTTCTTTCTATTTTCAGACAGAAACATCATTCCGTTAAAGTTAGAAATAGCATTGGTGCTGATTTATCTTCTAGGTAATATACTATTGGGTGTCACTTATATCCCGTTATTCATTTTTCTTTATTCATATAAGCAAAGTTGAACTCATCACTTTACAAATGTGCAAGTTTTTTTTTCTAAACATTTCGATCTTTAAAGGTGGTTAATTTTTTCTGTTGTACTGCGAGTTAACCATTTGGTGATTCCAGTTATTTCTCTTTATGACCTATATAGTTATTTGTTATCTTTAAAAAACTTATATTAATCCCTTTCCACTTTGCGGATGCGAGTGCCTTGTAGCGGCAATAGCCTGCTCTTTTTCGAAAACTTCTATGAATGCAGGATCGGACGAGAATATATTCCGCATATGGCAAAACGTGGGGTACTTTGCTAATTGGAATAGTGGCCATTTTGCCTTATTATGACGGCAGCCATTACAAAATTATAATATATAATCCTTAAATAAAAATGCCAATATGCCAATTCTTATATCGAATCAAAAATGTGTCCGCATAGAGGTGAATTACACATGTTTTGAGTCTTCTGTCCGTGTAATGGTGTACAAATGAACATTGTCTACTTTGAAATCTATCGGCCTTTTTAGTTTGAAAATCGGAAGCGTAAACGTACAATAAGAGAAGAATAATTATAAAATGACAAAAAATCGTTAAAAAAGCAAGATTCGAAACAGACATTAAGATGCAAGAAGATATTGACTTTTATTGATCATAATTTGTCCGCATATAGGAAAACACCTTTTAGGTTGAATTTTAAAGTTAAATTACTTTTAACGTACCTGCTTTCTTAAGTATTAGGCCAAATTCTTTTAAAAAAAACATGATGATTTCAATCTTCTCATTTCGTAAAAGGTCAATATCCGCTGAAGGAAGTTTTCAAAGACACATTAGTTTTAGATCAATGACGGAAAAGGACTTGATTATCCGCAAATTTGATATAATTTATATTTTCAATCTTAAACTAAGGGAAGTAAATTAATCAAAAGGGCCGAAATTACGTGGTGCAAATCATATGAATAAAATACCTTTGATTTTGCAATATGGGATGATAACCGAGAAAATACCACCTTTGCTCGGAGCTCAGGACGTGCCGCTGGAATAGGTTACATTTACCTTGTATATAGGATGTGAACCCCCAGGCTATGACACTGATAAAATATTTCATATAGTAGAAAGGTACATATAGTATCTGACGATAGTACATATGCATATATTTATCAACAATAGAGATTTTCTGATTTGCTACGTATACGAAAAATACCGTACGACAACACACTTGGAATTTCAGTTTCAAATTTAGTAATGCGTTAAAAAAAAACGACAAAAAATACCGAAGAATTATACATAACTATTCCAGAAATGACAAAAGAAATATTGACTAGAAAAATTTCCGCCTTCTTTCAGGTGTCAGACCACCAATCACTCTCTCCAATTTAGAACGTAGGCCTACTCGATAAAAAAAAAATAGTGCATTTGATGTCAATGTTTACCTAAAATAACCAACAAATTTGCAGAAATGAAAATTTTGGTGAAAGGGAGATATATTAAGACTATTTGGAGCCAAAATTCACTTGTCTATGACTTTGCATTAACAATTCAGGATTAATGCGCTACATAGTACACTAATTTAAGATTTCCAGAAAACCGGGAGTTATTTTGGTAGTACCTGTGTTTTCAAGATCAGAAATTTCTTATAAGACTTTAAACATTCGTTCAAAATTGGCATCACTTATTGCGGACCTGTTTTTGTTTTGTTATGAGTTACAATTTATGACAAAAATAAGCAAAGACCCATCGAAACAACATCTGATAAACAAATTTAATAATACTTTTAGATATTTGGATGATATTTTGGCTCTCAATAATGACGACTTCAGTATGTATATTAATGAAATTTATCCTGTTGAACTTACTTTAAATAAAGCTAATACTAACAATGACCACTGCCCTTTTCTCGATCTTGATATCTATATCACTAATGGAAAGCTGAATACTAAAATTTATGATAAAAGGGATGATTTTTTCATTTCCTATCGTTAATTATCCTTTTTTAGATGGTGACGTTCCCTTGTCACCATCTTACGGTGTTTATACATCTCAACTTGTACGATTCGCTCGTGTGTGTAACAATGTTTTAGATTTTAACGAGAGAAATTTATGTATTACTGAAAAATTATTACACCAGGGTTTTCGATATCACAAACTAGTCAAAACATTTACTAAATTTTATCATCGGTATAAA
The DNA here is from genome assembly GCF_963676685.1 of Mytilus edulis. NCBI lineage: Eukaryota > Metazoa > Mollusca > Bivalvia > Mytilida > Mytilidae > Mytilus > Mytilus edulis. The sequence goes on from NC_092345.1 coordinate 11,636,138, forward strand.
GACATCATTCGTAAATATAGATCAACATGCAGACTTCTAATACGTTCAGGTATTTCACATCCAATTTTTTATGGAAATATTCTTTATAAATCACAAAGGTGTCAGTATTCACCTCAGAAACTTACTAAACCTTTGAATAGACTTATTAAGAAGGGATATAATTACGATACTGTTGTCAAGTCATTAAATATTGCATATTTTGGCGTTAATATTGAGTCACTGATAAGGTCTTTGCATCGGAATTAAACACATTTATTCTAAAAACAGTTGTTGGCATGACACGGGTTATGTTCTTCTCATATATGTTATGATGGTATGATACTAAACCCCTAACGGGAAGGATTGTGCCTGATGTTCATATGATGAAATCATAATCTTTCAGTCAGTTTAATTGAAGTCTGGAGCTGGCATGTCAGTTAACTGCTAGTAGTCTGATGTTATTTATGTATTATTGTCATTTTGTTTATTTTCTTTGGTTACATCTTCTGACATCAGACTCGAACTTCTCTTGAACTAAATTTTAATGTGCGTATTGTTATGCGTTTACTTTTCTACATTGGTTAGAGGTATAGGGGGAGGGTTGAGATCTCACAAACATGTTTAACCCCGCCGCATTTTTTAGCCTGTCCCAAGTCAGGAGCCTCTGGCCTTTGTTAGTCTTGTATTATTTTAATTTTAGTTTCTTGTGTACAATTTGGAAATTAGTATGGCGTTCATTATCACTGGACTATTTTTGTTTAGGGGCCAGCTGAAGGACGCCTCCGGGTTCGGGAATTTCTCGCTACATTGAAGACCTGTTGGTGACCCTCTGCTGTTGATTTTTATTTGGTCGGGTTGTTGTCTCTTTGACACATTCCCCATTTCCATTATCAATTTTATATAGAAAGGTGATACCTGTACAATTCAGGATATACCTGGTTTCCTTGAAGTTATAACCTTGAGGTAAAATATTTAGAAAGCTGTGAAAACTGAAAAATTTAGATGAACAGATAGGGTTTTTAATTGGTGGTCTGACACCTTGAATATTCGTTTCTGCAGTAATGCATATCACATTTACCCCATTGATTATCTACGAAGAGCACAGACTTCAGTTTTATACAGAAAGCTCTCCCCCCCCCCCCCCCCCCCCCCCCCGAATGGGCGGTCCCTGGTGACGTATATTCATTTACTGGATATACCCCGATAAGTCTCGTTCGGTATAATTCCATAATTCACAATGGAGCAAAATAGAAAGGGATTGTCGTTACTAAAAGTGGAACATATATGTGGACAATAGTCTTGTATATATTTGATTAATAACGTTTAACCCTAGCATAATGGCGTCCGTTAACCATAACATAAGAAGGAGTCATTTGGAACCAGTGGTATATATTTGATATAGGGTGTCAAACCCCGTATTTTTTAGGACATCCTATATCAAATATACATAGCCACCACGTCAGTGTTGTCTTTCAACCAATCATATCTCTATAAATCTATAGGAGGTAAGATAAATATCATTGTGTACATCTATAGGAGTAAGATAAATGTAAATACAAACTAGTAACATTTCAAGACGTTGGCTGTCACTAGTTTGAAATTTACAATAATATGATTACTATACAGTGTACCATCAACTGCAAATTTATAAATAATTGTTTAAACATTGTAGTTTTCTGTACGAAACTTATAATGTACCCGTGGCAATGTGGAATAGGAAACATATGGAGAATGAACCAATCAGGTAACTAAATATGTGGTTAATATGTAAAAAGCTATAACGTGCATGTTTAATCTTTTAAAGATGTGGTTAAGAAATGTTATTTTAAACTTATACCAATATAAAATTATTTCGTATTTCAATCCAAACCACTTTTCACAACATGAATAGGAATTTAGTATTACGACATTGAAGTCTGATCAGAATTGTCACATTTCCATCTTTGCTACAGTAATTGGTACACAAACAATCAATTGAGCATTCAAACTCATGTGTCTAATAAAACTGAAAACTTCAAGGGGCAAAAAAAAAAAAACCGACCAAAATCTCCTTAGTCGTGCATGCATAGCTAACCCTCCTTAATGTTATTTATTTTTATCATACATTTCTTATCATTGTTTTTATACGACCGCAAAAATTGAAAATTGTTTGGTCGTGTATTGGTATGACGTTGGCGTCGTCGTCTGCGTCGTCGTCGTCGTCGTCGTCGTCCGAATACTTTTAGTTTTCGCACTCTTACTTAAATAAAAGTGAATAGAAATCTATTGAATTTTACCACAAGGTTTATGACCACAAAAGGAAGGTTGAGATTGAATTTGGAAGTTTTGGTCCCAATATTTTAGGAATTGGGGGCCAAAAAGGGCCCAAATAAGCATTTTCTTGGTTTTCGCACTATAACTTTAGTTTAAGTAAATAGAAATCTATGAAATTTTGACACAAGGTTTATGACCAAAAACGGAAGGTTGGGATTGATTTTGGGAGTTTAAGTTCCAACAGTTTAGGAATTAGGGGCCAAAAAAGGGCCCAAATAAGCATTATTCTTGGTTTTCGCACAATAACTTTAGTATTAGTAAATATAAATCAATTAAATTTAAACACAAGGTTTATGACCACAAAAGGAAGGTTGGGATTGATTTTGGAAGTTGAGGTCTGAACAGTTTAGGAATGAGGGACCAAAAAGGGGCCCAAGTAAGCATTATTCTTTGTTTTCGCACCATAACTTTAGTATAAGTTAATAGAAATCTATGAAATTTATACACAAGGTTTATGACCCCTAAAGGAAGGTTGGGTTTGATTTTGGGAGTTTTGGTCCCAATAGTTTAGGAATAAGGGGCCCAAAGGGTCCAAAATTGAACTTTGTTTGATTTCATTAAAAATTGAATAATTGGGGTTCTTTGATATGCCGAATCTAACTGTGTATGTAGATTCTTAATTTTTGGTCCCGTTTTCAAAATTGGTCTACATTAAGGTCCAAAGGGTCCAAAATTAAACTTAGTTTGATTTTAACAAAAATTGAATCCTTGGGGTTCTTTGATATATGCTGAATCTAAAAATGTACTTAGATTTTTGATTATTGGCCCACTTTTCAAGTTGGTCCAAATCGGGGTCCAAAATTGAACTTTGTTTGATTTCATCAAAAATTGAATAATTGGGGTTCTATGATATGCCAAATCTAACCGTGTATGTAGATTCTTAATTTTTAGTCCCGTTTTCAAATTGGTCTACATTAAAGTCCAAAGGGTCCAAAATTAAACTTAGTTTGATTTTAACAAAAATGGAATCCTTGGGCTTTTTTGATATGCTGAATCTAAACATGTACTTAGATTTTTGATTATGGGCCCAGTTTTCAAGTTGGTTCAAATCAGGATCCAAAATTATTATATTAAGTATTGTGCAATAGCAAGAAATTTTCAATTGCACAGTATTCAGCAATAGCAAGAAATCTTTAATTGCACAGTATTGTGCAAAAGCAAGAAATTTTCAATTACACAGTATTGCGCAATAGCGAGAAATCTTCAATTGCACAGTATTGTGCAATAGCAAATATTTTCAATTGCACACTATTGCGCAATAGCAAGAAATATCTAATTGCACAATATTGTGCAATATCAAGAAATTTTCAATTGATTGGAGTTATCTTTCTTTGTCCAGAGTAGTAGTTGAATCAACTTAAATCATTGTTTTATACAATATACAATGTATATTCACTTTTACTACCAACTGATAAATTAAAACAATCTTTACCATTCAGTGATAGCAAGCACATTTTGTTACATTTTGATATTTTATGATGTATTTAAATGAGTAGTTATTGTTGCAAACTCCATTAGAAATTTGAATTGAGATCAGTTTTGGAAAAAGGGAAAGGGGGATGTGAAAAAAAAGGGGGGGGTAAATTTTTCTCACTTCCGATTTCATAAATAAAAAGAAAATTTATTCAAACATTTTTTTAAGAGGATTAATATTCAACAGCATAGTGAATTGCTCAAAGGCAAAAAAAATATTTTAAGTTCATTAGACCACATTCATTCTGTGTCCGAAACCTATGCTGTGTCAACTATTCTGAATCCAGCTTGAATGTTGTGTCCATACTTGCCCCAACCGTTCAGGGTTCAACCTCTGCGGTCGTATAAATCTGCACCCTGCGGAGCATCTGGTTTGAATTCGAAATTATTCCAAATTCAAATAATTTCTTGTTTTTACATTTATTACAAAGTGCTGCACCCCGCCCCCTTTGTGCATTTACATTAAAGAAACCCATGATCACCTGGGTTTTTTTAACTGTTCATTGCCTCACGTAGAGATTGTTGAAGATGATAAATGGTTGTTGTGAATAAACGTGTTTTTTCTACACAGCTTCAATTTGATTTATAGACAAATATCCTATAAAAATTCCTAAAGATGTTTAAATGTGGTACTAAAACTCCTTGGTGAAGAATGCTGGCCATTCTTACACTATCACATCAAGAAAGTAAACGATTAGAAGAGTATCCAACAAAATAAATATCATCCTTTAACAACTTATAAAAACAATATAATGAACAGTCTAAAAATGTTCGTGTTCAAAAAGAGATGAATGCAAAAATGTTTTCCTCATGGCAGTTGCAATGTTTTTACTGTAAGGTAGCAACTATTCAAAAGGGGGTATGGTATTTTGTCCGAGTCAGAAAAATTTAACCATTTAACAATATAAGGTATTGTTTTTCTTTTCATCTGCTTGGCAATACTTTTTTTTTAAATAAGGATAATAATACAAAAATTATGAAAATATGTAATTTTTTGGACAATTATAATTTTTTTAAAGGTAACATACAACACTTAATTTATACATTATTTGTACATAAACAAAAACGATATTTTGTACATGATTAAAACAAAAACGATATTTTGTACATAAACAAAAACGATATTTTGTACATAAACAAAAACGATATTTTGTACATAAACAAAACCGGTATGTTGTACATAACATGCACACCATATATATATTGTTATTTCGTGTTTTGCCAATACTGTTCTTTTTTTGGTATATAAACAGTATGACGACATAAGTCTTATTTCCAGTGTCAGACATATGTTCAAGCAATATGTGCGATAAGGAACTATATCAAATTTAAATTAAATTAATTATATTTAGTTGAAAAAAAGTGTAGAATAAATCACAAGTCTTCGTTGCTACGAGGACAATGCAGGACATAACTTTTAGATTTCATACATTCAAGGGAATACAAGATTTTCAAAAGTAAAGGATAACTAGGCCCAACCATAAGAGAATTAATTGTAACAGCTAGACGTTATAAATGTAATATCGATTGCGTCCACAGTCCACATATTGAATGAAACTGCGACAAACTTAGTTTACTAACGTTTGGTAAAATTTCAGAATGAATAGTCAATATTGAGAATAATTTCGTAATCATATATTACTGAAAACCTTTACCGAACTCCTTCATAGAAACAAAGATTTAGATTGGAAATTTGACTATATATATATAAGTGTCTAAGAATGTAACTTTAACACACTAAATAGTGTTATAAAATTAGTTGTTATATTTCATATATTATTCACGCAATATTTCGCTAAACAAATTAGCTTCATCGGGCGTGTGCATCTATCTAGGTGAAATCGGATGCATGACAAAAAAAACTTTGTAGCTTGACGGCTACACAAAATTCGTGTAAAAGTTTGACATATTGATTGATGGTCTATATAAAACATATTTTTGCCGTTTATTGTACATAACAATTTTAAAAATCGAAACAAATAGTTGTTTAAGTTAAATAGAATGAAATTCATGATTTATCCCTTTGGTTTTGGGTAGAACTGTTTTTCATCCCTCTCATTAAGTCCATCAGCTTCAAGAATACGTAGCTGATGCATCCAGAACCTTTCTCTCTGTTTTTTCCTTTCGGAGTCCCAATTTTGATTTACCTCAATTATTTGAAAGGTGATATTATCAAAAGTATGTCCTGTTCTAAAGAGGTGTCTCGTAATTGGACAGTTTCTTCCTTTTGTATAGAACGACCGGTGATTGTTAAGTCTGATGTTGAATTTAGTTTCTGTTTCACCAACATACTGCAGCTTAAAGTAAGAATATAAATACTATTTTCCGTTTTGCAATTAGATGTAACATAGATGTTGTATCGCTGCTTTGTTACTGTGCTGCTGAAAGAGTGGTCAGTGTTGGTGGCTTTACAGCACTTACAATTGCTTCTACAGCATTGTTTGTTACACCCAAATTTAGAAGTTTCTTGTTTCTTTACTTTTGATGTCACAAGTATGTCTTTGAGATTTTTGGGTCTGCGATAGGCAATAACAGGAGGTGATGGAAAGATTTCTATTAACTTCTAAATTTGTATCAAATTTAATTTAGTAACTGCATCAGTTTATTTACAAACTGATCCACACCTAGATAGATTGAATGTTGATTGTAACTATTTTAGACATATATATGTATATATATATATATATATATACAACTCGTCTAAACATCAACCCAACAATGTGATATATACACGAGTCTTATTTGAAAACTACGTTCAAACCTATGATTGCGTTGGATAAAAACCGCAATTTTTATACGTGTGCATGTAAAACAAATTTCGTTGTAGAAGGGTCTGAAAACAGCACAAACAACATTTTCCAAAAGACCAAAAAAGTGAAAAAGTATATTTAAACAAAACGCATTTGACTAACAGGTCTAACAACTGATGTTCTTTAACCCTGCTGACTGCCATTTGCGATTGCCAAATAAAATTGATCACAAGATGTAACAAAATGGATCTTAATATAAATTTAATACTAAACAGAAAAACATTTTTTAACTTGTGGCCACGATGTTATGCCAAAAACATACGGTGCCAATATTTTTTTAGTACACCAGATCCGGATTTCGACAATAAATGTCTCTTGAGTGATGTTAGGGATCGAAACGGTATTTGGAAGGCCATATAAAAAGTACCCTAATTTTTAGATAAACTCTTGAATTTTAAGAGTCAATAAAGGATGAACGGATCATATAAACCGGAGGGAAAATATGATACAAGCCCAAACAAAAAAATATTAACGAGTCTAAATTGAAAACTACGTTCAAACCTATGATTGCGTTGGATAAAAACCGCAATTTTTATACGTGTGCATGTAAAACAACTTTCGTTGTAGAAGGGTCTAAAAACAGCACAAACAACATTTTCCAAAAGACCAAAAAAGTGAATGAAAAAGTATATTTAAACAAAACGCATTTGACTAACAGGTCGAACAACTGATGTTCTTTAACCCTGCTGACTGCCATTGGCGATTGCCAAATAAAATTGATCACAAGATGTAACTAAATGGATCTTGATATGAATTTAATACTAAACAGAAAAACATTTGATAAATATATGTACAACTCGTCTAAACATCAACCCAACAATGTTAGATCTGTAAATTTGCTTTCGCAAATTTTTTGTTCTTCCCTCGCCGGGATTCGAACCCATGCTACTAAGATATCGTGACACCAAATCGCCTGCACTGTAGCCGTCCCGCTAGACCACACAACAACCTGGGTTTTACAAAAAATAAAGCTTTCGGTGGCCGTGTGTTACCTTTCCTCGTCAGTTTTAATCTACAGTACATGATATATAAGGCATGGAGATAATCTGTTGTAGAGTTGTCACTGACTCAGACGTATATATATATTGTTTTATTAAAGTGCAGCCTGATATAACATTATAATAAAAATATGAAACATAGTTTATGTCAGGCAGCCTTCATAGGCTTATGATGCACTGTACTTCTAAAATTTCCATAGTTATCTGTTATAATTATCAAATATCAATTTAAATGTACAATAAATAAGTAGTTAATTTTTTCTCATTAATGTTTGTGTTCTAATATCAGAAATGTTAGTGATAAATTTTGACACTATTTTAACACCGGCACTAAGTAAAAATTTAAATATGTCCATGTCAGACATGTTATCAAAATTACAGTTATATCTCTGTTGACAGTCCATAAACATGCGATTTCTCTGTAACGAATAGGTAGGACAATGTAATAAAAAGTGTTTTTTGTCTTCTACGCTTCCAGTTCTGCAAACTTTACAAGTCGTCTATCAGCTGGGACTCCCCGGTAACGCCCTTTCTCGATTTCAAGGGGAAAACACCACATCTCAGTCTTGCAATTGGTGATCTTTCATGGCGTGAAATGCCTGATTTTAGGTACGGCTGAACACTGTATGTGGTGTTCAAGTCTCTATACGTGCGGAGTTTTGGCATAGCTTCTACGGCTTTTTTCCATGTGATCTGGTACTTTTGCATTAGCATGTCTTTTGAAAAATTACTAATAAACTTTGTTACTATGTCCATCCGTACATTTCGAGTCAAATAAAGTATCAAGTCCACTTTTATTCATAATTGATTTTATATTGTTGTACCACGTATCCTTATGATTTCGTGAAAAACTACAGTCCCAAGCATATATCCGTGATAGTAATCTTTCCGAGTGCATATTTACAATACGACATCAAAGCTTTATCATCTGACAATGATTTCGGATAGAGACTGGAATCCATGCCATTTCACCTGTCATTCCCGGTATCGGTGTTAGCTTTCCGACGCCTAAGAAAGATCGTTTAGCCCTAATTTGCAGTTTGTCTAGTCCTTCATACGCTTTAAACCCCCATACTCCAGCACAGTAGGTCATAATTTGGGCGACTGTACTTTCAAAATGTTTAGTATACGTATCACAATCAAATCCATCTGAACTTTAACATTTCGAAACAAGGGAACCCAAATCACGACTGCTACCAGTAATCAACTCGTTTACACTGATGTTGTAGTCTAATGTTTCTGACACTGTAAGACCTAGGTAGCAGGACTGAGAAGTATAGTCAACTATTTTGTCGCCAATTTTAAATTCAAATTCGCTTCGTGCAACTGTAGCTTTCCTTACGTGCAGTACTTTAGTTTTTTTCAATATTTACATTTAAGCGCCATCGTCTCGACCAGTTGTTCAACGTGTCTAGTTGTGTTTGTAGGTCCGCGGCAGAGCTAGAAATGAAATCTATGTCATCGGCATATAGCAACGTACTGAGTGAAAAGTCATTTTCTAGTAGAACTCCACAGCCAAGAGCGTTTATTTCAGGTATCAGATCATTTATAAATAAGGCGAATAGCGTCGGCGCTAAATTCTCACCCTGACGGACCCCTTTACCAATAGAAAACCAATCTGTATATTGTTCGTTTATGCAGACACTGCTTTTCAAAACGGAATACATACTTCGAACTGTTTTAAGCATATGCCCGTGAATTCCGGCAGTCATAAGTTTGTGCCACAGTAAAGCCTTTAAAAAGTCAACAAAGCACATAAATGTTTCCAGTTTGAGTGTTTTTCTGTTTCTTAGAATGGCACATAAGCTGTATATGTGGTCGAGGCACGATCTGAGTTTACGGAGTCCATTTTGTTCTTCGCATAAAATATTTTCACTTTCAAAGAAACTCACCATTCGACTGTTAAGAATTGAACTAAATAGTTTAGCGACCGGTGACATAAGACTTATGCTTTTGTATCCGTATGGGTCACGATAGTCCTTTCAAGATTTCAGAATCGGACATATAATTGATTTACATCACAAACTTTGTACTATTCCACTAGTGAAGCACAGATTGAACAATTTTGTTAAGATATGTAATAAGTTTTCGTTTTTAAGAATTTCATTTGGTAGATTATCAACTCCTACTGATTTGCCTGATTTCAGTCTTTTCATTGCACTTTTAGTCTCTTCAATGTTAATATCATCGTAAAGTGTAGCATCCGTAACTTTAGTTTTACTTTCGTTGAAATCTCGGTTATCGATTTCGGCCTCCATTTGCGCATTTAACTGTTCAATGTTGGACATAAATAAGTCATCAACTTCCGTAATTTCTGCTGAAAAAAGCTTTGAGTACTCGCTTCGCCAACGTTCCAGAATTTCGTTTCTGTCATATGAAATTGTTCCATCTTCCCGAAAAACTGAATCAATGTTTTGTTTTGAGGTTTTTGGTCCCAATTTGTTTACTTCCTTCCAAAATTCTTTAGGATTTTGCGTATTTAGTGTTTTTAACTTTTTGCGTTGTTCCGCCTGATACTGTCGTTCCGCTTGCCTCATACATTTATCAAAGCTTTTCCGATTCATTATAAAAATCTGCTTCAGTCTTTCTCGTGGGCGTCTGTTGCCGTTACATCGTAGAAAATCTTTTTCCGAACGATGCGTTTTATTGAGAAGTTTATTAAGATTACTGTTCCAATATGGTTTTCCTATTTTTCGCCTCCTTTTGCCGTATTATTCACTATGTTTATCGTTGGTCCATTTCTCTATGAAGTGTGTCAACGGATAGTTAATAAAGATTGTCAATTTCACGGAGTCCGCTTTAAAAACATTCTATTGTTTTAATTACCTTGGCTAATGCGTGTCTGCACCTTTCGTTTGTAAATATATCATTTGGAATGATTTTACTTGATAAACACGTTTCCATTCAATCATCCGACCTTGATCTATGCTGTTTTCGTTGTATGTTCGTTTAGTATATTGCAAGTAATCCGATAGAGATAGTTCACAAGCACCAAATGGTCTGTCATAGTTGCCCCGGCAGCAGGTTGTATTTCAAATTCACTGATAATGTCCGAAATTAAATGAACTTTAAAATTCAAGTAGTTAGTGAGATCAGTATATGGAACAGCAATATAATCCACAACGGATTTTCCTGAAGTAGATACAAATGTGAAGTCGTCTTTCATGTGGTCGCCTCTCCCGTTTAATACGCAATATTTAGCATCATTCAGAAAATTAATCAAGTAATCTCCAAATTTGTATTTTGACGTATTAATACTATACTTTGTTGGTATGAAGTCTATTTGATCATCAAAGTCCTGTTTATCACCAATACGACCATTACAATCACCACATACTAAGACATGTGAAGCATCACTGTACAAATATATTTGTGAAAGCAAACATCGAAGAATTCGTGTGCAATATTTCCTCTACAAGAATGCTCTGGTTGAAGATATGATATGCAAAGATTAATAACAAATTCTGAATCATGTTTACACTTAAGATATATCCATAATATGACGTCATATGAATTGTTTAAAATTCCACAGTCAAAATTTTACAATATTTCGTTTGAAATTAAGAATCCGACGCCTCCTAATCCTCTCCATGCATTATTGCAAATATCCTTCCGGTTATTCCCAAACTGTTTGTAGCCATTTCTGAATACATTCTGATTACCAATCAAGTGGGTTTCATTTATACCAATAATATCCAAATTTAGTGAATTTATGATATCTTCCCTTTAAATTCTGCTATGTACAGTATTATCTGATAGGTACCATCCCTTATAGTTCCAACTACCGATTTTGAAACACTGTGAAAGCTGGCATATTTCATATTTTTTCACAACCCGACCTCCTCGGATCTGAAAATTCAACATAGATTTGACTATTTGTCTGATGTTAGCCTCTTGTATACGCTCATGGCGTGACTTGTCTGGTTCAATATATATGTTTTTATAATGTTTTATTGAATGAAACTGCGATAAACTAGGTATACTAACGTTTGGTAAATTTTCAGTATGAATAGTCAATTTTTAGAATAATTTCGTAATCATATATTACTGAAAACCTTTACCGAACTCCTTCATAGAAACAAAGATTTAGATTGGAAATTTGACTATACCTGTTGTTTAATGAGGCCCAAAATTGTGATATGATAAGGTACATTCAAACTATCGATCATTTGATTAAAGTTCTAAAAGGTATAAAAAAAAAGCTATCATTCCAAAATTATTCTATAATGTAACTGATAAAACAAAATATTTTGTTTTGTTTTGTCGGTACGTACATTGATTTTGCTCTTAGTCTCCTTACCGTATCACATAATGGCTTAAGTTTAATCACGATATCGAAAAAAATTTCAAAACGAATACTTGATCACAAAGTCTGAACAGAAATGTATGTATTTTGTTATTGGTTTGGTCATTTGGGAGACTGTCAAGCGGGACTTCGACATTTGAAAAAATGAAAAGTTGCTAGATGGAAAGATTGAACTCAAATCTTACATACTATCTGTCTAAAAATGTGGTAACGAAGACATTTAACATGTAAATATGAACCAATCAAATTATAAAATTAATGAAAGTATCCAAACGCTTTACATAGCATGGTGGCGCTCCGAGAAAAATTATCAAAACTGGCATACAACAGCCTTAAGAAATGCAAATGCAAAAATATTACAGTCATTCCTTACGCAATTTTTCCTGCAAATGCATAATTAACGTAGCACTTATTTATTTCGTGCAGCTCATATAGCATAATTTATAAGAGCGGTTTGCTTGACTTTCTACGTGTAGAACCGAAAAGCAAAAGCTCCATATATTTTTTTTTAAAGTGCAGTTAAATTAAAACAAAGAAATAACGTTTATGAATAAAGGTACAGCAAGTGGTCTAAAAATAATATTTCGGTCTTCACTAATTGGAACAAGATAAAATAAACAATTATTGTACAGTTCCTCAGACTATTCATGTAACAGAAAAACCATAAGGGGAATTGTTTCCAACTTTAATCCACTAACGAGAAAACTAATTGAAGAATTTCGGTCAGAATTTAAATGTTCCACCAATTAAAGTTTTTTTTTTCTCTATCACTTACTCAGAAACGTATACTTTATTTTCTGAAATATGTCTGTTTTACCCGAATAATTTTTTTTCAAATTTTGTCGTTTTTTCGGATGAACTTTATAGAATCATTCCATGACAGTAGAAAATTTCCGAAATATTACAGGTTAACTATTATAGCTAAAAAAAAAAAAAAAGAGCGACTTTCTTGTCAATTTTTTTCAAGTTTATCAAAGTTTAAAGCGTAAATGTCCTTTAGTAATAAAGTAAAAAACCGAAAAAGTACTGCGTCCGTTTTGTCACACATTGTCTTTCACGATCAAGATGATGCGTTGCCCGATCTTTCACGATCAATTTTGATTAAAAAAATTAATAAAATTCAATGTTTAAAAAAAAAAAAAAACAAATAAGCGGTTTCCAGTGAAAAAACCTTTAATTTTAAAATACATTTTGCCATCAAACATCTAGCTTCAAATATAGCATTATATAATATTGAAATGTGACCATTATAGGTACAAAAGGTGTTCTTTTTTTAATGTTTGCCATAGACTTGTGTTGCGCCTTTCGTGTTTTTCGCATGAAGGACTTCATATTTTCTTATCTTATTACACAGTATTATTGATTATTGAGAAAGTTGAAACATTTTGACAGACATGAATCTGAAAAAATCGGATTTGTTCTGCGTGTATTAAATACTGCACATTTTTCACAGATTTTGAAATAGAATTACAATAAATACGATTCACGATCCGATATCAGATCGCACCCACAGTCAGGATTTTACTTCGTCAAAATTATCTCCCCATTACACCAGTTCATTTTCACAATCGTAGAAATGGAAGCCATTGTAGGGATGACGCGCTGCCAATTTTGCTCTTGAAAACCGATAAATTTATCCCCATAGCATCATTAAGATCCTTATATGTCAATTGTATTTTAAAAGATAAATGTATCTACTAGCTAATGAGCATCAGTTAATCATCGTGTCTGCATTGTAGATTCAACTTAAAACTATTGTCTGATCGGTTGTCAGGTGGAATTTTCGAAAATTCTTAAACATTTAAAAAAAATCAAATTAAATTTTTCGTGGAAGGGCAGACTAAAAATTTTCGAAGATATGCATTTTCATCATCCAACTTAAAATACTGTCGTCAAGTACTTTTAGTAAAAAAATAACTATTCGAATACACCTACTCTGTTTTTGTGATTCATTAGATAGGTATTTCACTTGACCCATGTATTTCATCTTTTCGTACTGTGATTTTTTTATGTTATAAAGTCAACCTGTAGCTTTGATATATAAAATTGATAGAATCTGAGGCGATATGATGTATCAAATACTCTTGCTTTGAACGTTTTAAAGACAAAATATACACCTCAAACACGCCCTAACATAAAAAGGTGCACTGGCTTTTCTCTTTTCGATACAATTGTTACCCATTTTTTGGAACTTTTTCTTGAGTCACGTAGTGGAAGGGCAGACACGAAAATTACTGAACTAATAGATTGATATGTTCTCCGTCCGTGGTAAAACAAAATAATTTTAAATCGGAGGTTATGAATTTTCTACATTCAACTTGATAGATACCCATGTCGTCGACTTGATATATAATTGTTCTGCATTACTATGTAATAGATAAATAGAAAACTTATGCAAATAGTTTTATTTTAAATAAAACACTTCGTAATTGAGAAGAAAATTGTCGTTTTATTTGTTTCTATTAACTTTTAAAATTTTTGTTACTATAGTAAACATTGCAGTAAGCATTTATCGCCTTCTATAACAAAGAGCTACGATTCTTTTGTTCTATTTCAACTGGGTTTCCGACTGCCCAACGTTAGTTATTCTTTTACTATAGTTTATCACAATATACCCCATGACATCCATGAGATAACTCGCTTGTAGCCGTATATTACTCGTCACAACTCGCATACTCTCTAATCACGTAAAAAATCTTCTAATGATTATCTATCATGGATTTAATTATGTTAAAAATATTCTTAACAAGACTCAAGTATCGTAAAAAATAAAATCACAAAAATACTGAACTCAGACACGCCTGGTAAACCATCTAATCTCAACCAAATTTTGAGACGGAAAAAAGTATTCTGGCACTTCCTGTTGAGCTTTTCTGGTTCAAAATATTCAAAATAAACACAGGGTAGGTCGACGTTTCGTCAATTTACTGAAAATCAATGACTTTTTTGTAAAATCGGAGAATGTCATGCCATCGAAATTGGAATTACAGTTTATCTCGTGTATAACACAAATGAATATGATTTAAAATGACATCGTAATGACTTTTCTCCAGCAGGTTGAGATATTCTGGAACAATGTTGAGATCTTCTGGTGAATGAATTTTCAACTATAAAAAAAAGATGTGGTATGACTGCCTATGGGACAACTGTCCACAAGAGACCAATATGACACAGACATTAACAACTATAGGTCACCGTACGGCCTTCACCAATGAACAAAGCCCATACCGCATAGTCAGCTATAAAAGGCCCGGCCGATATGACAATGTAAAACAATTTAAACGAGAAAGCTAAAGGCCTTATTTATATATAAAAAATAAAAACAAATAACGAAAAACAAATATGATTCAATATGTAACACATAAACAAACGACAACCACTGAATTACAGGCTCCTGACTTGGGACAGGCACATACATAAATAATGTGGAGGGGTTAAACATGTTAGCGGGATCCCAACCCTCCCCTTACCTGGGACAGTGGTATATATAACAGTATAACATACGAACGAACTATAAAAATCAGTTGAAAAAGGTTTAACTCATCAGATGGACAAAAATACAAGTGGACGTGGCCGGGTTCTTGAACATCCCGACAACAAAAAGACACTAGGAACAGATCTGAGAGTACTCGCAGTTATCTGACAACTAGTTCAAAGCCACTAACAACTAATAAAAAAATCATGCATCTAAGACTAAACTAGCAATCCGTACACATCCAACATCCAATGAATTTAGTGTAAAGACGTCATAAACAGTCAGAGAAAAACATGACCTTGTGTAGCTTAGTATCAATTACATATACAACTGTCAAAATTCATAAACTTGCCGTATATTGTTTGACATTTCAACAGTCATTTTAATCTTGTCTGTAGTTATCACAGCAGCTTCTAAAGAGGCCTTTGGTTGTAATAGAGTCTAAATAGTAAATAGATTTTTTTAAGTACTAGTAAGTTCTAACGCTGGAGATTAAGTCTAGCGTTTGAGATGCAGTTTTGCACAGAAGCTTTAAATCTCCAGGGCTAGAATTTAATTATTTATTTATGCGTAACATATTTATTTTTTTCAATTTTTTTTTTATATTAAAAAGTTAGTTTTCTCGTTACAATTGTTTTACATCGTCATTTCGGGACCTTTTATAGCTGTCTATGCAGTATCGGCTTTGCTTATATTTGAAGGCCGTACTGCGACCTCTAGTTGTTACTTTATGTGTCATGTTGGTCTCTTGTGGAGAGATGTATCATTGGCAACCGTACCACAGAAAGAACATTGATAATAAAATGGATACATACAAATTGAAAATAAATCGCGTAAGAAAAGGCAATTATTGGTATGTTAGTTTTCTTAAGTATCATGAATATTTTTGGCTCAACTTCTTAATCATGATCAGGCAAAATTATTGGCTTTTTATTCTGACATTTTTTTTTCTTATTCCTCTTCAACCCCATTTTTCGGCATATTACACGTCTGTTTTATTTGGTCATTACATCGCGGACTCCTAACGGATGCAAATTTTGTAAATGAAAAACTTTTGTTTATCCTTTCGGCGTTCGTTCGAGCTATCTGGTAAGGTGTGACCACAGTTTTTAGCAGATATCGTATGCTTAGCATAGACACACACATTTTTTTTTAGAATTTAAGTTGACCAGGCCAGAGTTCAAACTAACTATCTCCCACAATTTAGCTACGTCGAATCCAGTTTTAAAATATTTAAAAAGAAAACTGAATTAATATTCAGAAATGGATAATCATTCATTTCATTCATTTCATCAAAAGTTATTTTCATTTAAAATAGATAATTGCAAAGGAGATGTACAATGTACATACAATGGAGATTACCTCTAACTGTCATAATCTGAAGGATAACTGTTCTAGCGGACAAATGTGGAACTATCTCCTGACACTTTTAAGACAGTTCTAGTTAGAACAGTTCTAACCAAGAACTGATTTGGTCATTGGTAAGTTCTACCTAGAACTGATTTACACAGTTCAACCTGGAACTGATCCTGACAGTTCCACGGCTAAAAAAATCTACGACTATAACAGAACTGCGACCTGATTTCGCCACGAACGCATCACGATTGTTTTTAACATGTTTAAAGTTTGCTACTATCAACAAGATCACCAAGACCTGAGGGGGGACAGGGGGTACCCTTCTCCCTTCTCCCATCCTCTTCTCCTCTCTCCTACCCCCGTTCTCTTTTCTCCCATTAGAATAAAACATCTCCTTTTGAGTATTTTTTCTTGAAATATTAGAAAAAATTTTAAAAGGAGAGATATTTTATTTTTTCTCCTTTCTCCAACTTTTTCTCCTTTCTCCCAGCCTTCCTCTCCTTTCTCGTACCCCCTTTCTCCTTTCTCCCACCCCCTTTCTCCTACCTCTTTCTCCCTGTCTCCCTTACCCATGTCCTCCCCCTCAGACCTCATCAAGACCGTAACACGACCATACTGCACTACGATCGTCAATAGCATTATTTTTTAGAGATCGTAGTGCGATCACGGCTAGTGTGACGGGGCCCGGGTTATAATATAAATGTTGCTGAATACTACCAAATATTAAGGATGTGCCCTGAATGCAGTTGTGAACAAACATCTATTAAAGTTTTAATTATTTCAATACAACACCTGTGATTACACTAAGTTGGACGTTTATAATACTATAATAATATTATATATTTAGCAATTTTAAAATCGAATCCAATTTTTTTTGTGATCAGTGTTATAATGACAAAAAGACATCTTTTACTCACATTTAAATTATCACCACCTGAAATAATGTGTACGAAAAAATAAACCTAGAAAAGGGGTCCTGTTCGATTGTTTTGTTTTGAACTATTTTATTTCTTTATAAATGTACGCATTTTCGGCATTAAATAATGCCTGTTAGGAATCGAATTCATCCAAATCATATTAATAAATAACCATTGTAAAATAATCTTATTTATATTTGTAAGGCATGCATTTTTCTATCTGCAATACTTAAAATTGTATCTGTATTTAGATTTTATGTTACCACAGACAGTAACATTAATCAGGTTAACCGTAAAAAAAAGGTAAACTCGAATAGTACACCGCAACCAGAAAGTCTCAACATTGTGACAGAAAGACTCAACCAATACCTTTATATCTCAACCATTTATATTTTTTATTTTTCTGCTCAGAGTAGGCTTGACAAACAAATATTTGTGCAATTTACATACGTGGTTATCGTAAAGCCTAAAAAAAACACAAATAATTGACATATTTTCTTGCTAAGTCATTAATATCATAGCAGTTCTATCGGATTTAAAGAATGTAAACATTTTAATCCGTAGGAGAAAAGTGATTGTGACTTCAATTTAAAATATTTTAAACCAAGAAGAGATATATTAGTTACAATTATTATTTATCTATGGCATGACATTCTCCGATTTTACAAAAAAAGTCATTGATTTTCAGTAAATCGACGAAAATTCGACCTACCCTGTGTTTATTTTCAATATTTTGAACCAGAAAAGCTCAACAGGAAGTGCCAGAATACTTTTTTCCGTCTCAACAATTTGGTTGAGATTAGATGGTTTACCAGGTGTGTCAGAGGAAAATCTAATCGGAAAGTCCATAATCACATGGCAAAATCAAATGACAAAACACATAAAAAACGAATGGACAACTGCTCGTAAACTGTTTGTAACAACAAGTAACCATTCATACTCTTCTCATCAGAGTTATTCGTACGATTTTCTACGGTTAATTTATGATTTGTTCGCTGACTATTTACGGATTATAACGACTGGTTACGTTTTGTTTACGATTTCATTTGGGGGGTGTTACGATGGCTCTACGGATTTTTAAGAGTCTGACGAACACCAAACGTGTACAATGTAGTTACAAGACTTTTGAAATAAATACGAATTATTTACGAATAGATTTTCGTTTTTAATAGTTAATAGTTTATTTACGATTATATACGAAAATAATACATATTCGTACGTATTGTTAAAGGGACACTAGCTGTCAAATTCATATTCTCCGATTTTAATTAAATTCTCATATTTTATCTATAACAATGTAAAACATTTATCCAAACTATTAAAATTATGAAATAAACAATTAACAGGGCACGGGAATGAAAAGACGAAGATTCGTTTCGTGTGTTATTTAGTAAAGCCGCCATCTAATTATTTATCGAGTTGACCTCTAAAATCATCCGATGACCATATAAACGATGTAAACATTAATAAAAATATATATAGATTAAGCAAACTCGTGCTATTGGATTATGCTAGGTCTATTTAATATCATATTATAGATAAAAAAAAATTTATCATCATTTTGACCTTTATAAAAATGATATTTTGTGAATCGAATCAGTCAATTAAATGATTTACCTTTGTTTTACTTTTAAATGTTGACATTCTGTTCCTTTAAATAACTTTACACATACAATTCACGTGTTATTATTTCAAACAAAGGGGTTAAATTGAAGTTCACATGAATACGGATTCATTGAGGTGGAATTATTCACTTGGAAGAGAATAATTCAAAATCAATGTTTTTAGCTTAATTTGACAATTTAATTACTATTTCACGATTTGCATTTCATTATTGATTGAGCAAATAAAAATAGATATTATATTTTTTTATACATCTCGTAGCTAGTGCCCCTTTAACGATTAAGGAAAGTAGATAAAATTTTGCGGTTCCTAAATGATCAATTATTGATAACAGGTGTATAAAAGATTTTTTGATTGAGGGTTATAATTATTCACAAAAATAAACTTTCTGAAAATGTAAACATACGGGATTTTTCTGATCCATTACAATGGCAAATCAGCTTTTGACCTATATTGACTTCTTCTTTTTCTCGGATTTCAGAGGTACAGTTTTGAAACACGCATCTGCCGCCGATAGAAACGAAAGATTCTCATCACACTTTTAAACCCATTTTGATAGCCGAAATTGCCCTCTTCTGTTGACCCGAAGAAGGCTTTATATTAGAATAATGTTGTTGATATTGTTTCTGCATCCCTTCGTGTATTACTGTGATCATATTATGACCAGGTTGTTGGTCACCTCTGTCATATTAGTTAGTTTCTGGGGGAAACTAGCGGTAGTTGAGATAAAGTCCAAGTCGCTGGAAAGTTTACATATTTATTTCACATCCATATATTTTAAATATTAAAAAATAACTGAATAACAACATCAAAACAAATATAAAATACAATTCAAAAGACTGATTGACATACGGAAAATGAACCAATCAAATATCTTTTTATTAAATAATATCAATTCGCGTTTTGCCGAAAGCGGGGATTACGGATTAAAAACATGCTTCGTATAAGTTTGTCAAGAATGGCTTTCGGCATTTATCACTTAGTGTCAAATTATCTATATTCTTTATTACAAAACCTTTTATCTTAAAGACGGATATAAATCTTTGATAACTAATCTAAATGAAAGGATTATAGTTAAGTGTCAAATACAAGTAACTTTTGAATAGCGTAAAATACAATAAACTAATAAATTATTAAAACGCAACGAGGACTCGGAATAATAATAAAAAGCTAATATTATAAAAATATACAAAATCCTAAATATGAACTTTGAACGAACAATTGTCGGGTCATATTACCCCGTCGGTCCCTATCTGATACTCCCGTATCAGCGTGTGTAAATTATGAACGAATAATATTTCAAATGCATAGTGGAAAAATCAAAAAGAGCAAATTTTATTTACATTATTTACAAGCGCGCTATTACGAACATTTGTCGTCTAAAATTTTCTCTCTCAAAATATCTTTAAAGTACATGTAATTAAATCCAAGTGTGTCTAAATACCAACACGAATAAATCACGAATCAATAAGTATAAAACGAACAGTCTAATATTTGCCACCATGCAAATAACAAATGAACACTGTGTCTCTCTCTTCATAAATTCGATACTCGAATCTATATGGGGAATATAAAATAAATTAGTAATATATATATATAAACATTGTCATTGCAATAAGTCCTTGATTTGTCAAATAAATCTGTTTTCATCACCAACTCTATTTTCACCTGGAATGAACACTATGAATATCACGGAGATTCTCTTCAATCTGAACTTTGTTTCTACATATTTTAAGTTTCAGGAACATTTGTCCGAACTATTTCTGTAGCACTATACGAATCTGTATGTACACATCTTTGTACTAATACAGTCAATACATCTATGTGAATGTAACCATTTATCAAAATGTCGCTTATACCTGATTCCTTTTTTAAACACAAAAACGTAAAGTGTAGATCATTTCGATACTTGAAAAGGCATTGTATGGAATATCGCAATACTAATTGTAAAGTTAAAAATATAAAAAATCCTAAATATGAACTTTGAACGAACAATTGTCGGGTCATAATATTTTGGTTGTCATGTCTTTAAAATAAATTATGCTTAAACTAAATGCTACACAACTTCATCGCTATATAAGATTATACAAAATAATTGAACTGACATTAACCTGCAATCGAAGGTATCAGTGACAACCAATTTTTTTTAAAGTATCTTTGATCCTTTGGATAACGAGTTAAACAATTGAAGCTAATTAAGATCATTCAGATATTCTGTCCTTTTTTGTTTTTGTATTTGGCCAATCGATTGTACAGGGAAGGCCCAAGTGATTGTACAATAAACAGTCAAGTGGTTGTACAGTCAAATAAAATATCCGAATTTGAGGTAACAAATTTCTTTTAATTACAACATGAACAATGTCTTTTAAACTTTCAGACAGGTAATACTATAAATCAGAAAAGGTCATGTGAACATTTTGGTATAACAATTGTTTTTTCTACTATTTTTTTTTGTCGCTGATGTTGATGATGGAAGTGTTTAATGACCTTGACTGGATGTACATCCCTCGCACGTTCGGCTCGGTGCCCGAAGGCGTTTGGTGAGCGTTTCAATAATTTTGTGCCATCGGTCATGAACAGGTGGAGGACGCCATTTTGGTAGGTCGCCATCTAGGTTTTGTGAGTTGTTTTGGCTTTTCTTGTGTTGACTATTTTGATGGCATGATGTGACATTATGACTAGACAAAAGTAGTTGCTGACGGGGTCGTTAATACTTTCGACATGTAGTTAAAAATGGGTTCGAAGAAATCTCCTAAATGTATATTTTAATGTTAAATAATATATATGTTTTGTGCTATTATAATCCAAAAATGTCCCCCTTCAAAACTGTATTATATAATTGCAACAAAATATGGTAAAAAAAAATATTGTTTTCTGCTTACTAAAGAATTCAGTTTGGTCCGGCGCGGGACGTTTGCCCTGTTGGATTGAACATTTCTCCTTTTTTTAAATGGGAATTTACAAACATTCATGTGTCTTTTTACAGCTAAAAGCATCAAATTTTCCCCATCATAATTGTGTCAGTTTTTTTTTTCTATGTCACTTACTCAGAAACGTATACTTTATTGTCTGTTTTACCCTAATAATTTTTTTTTCTGATTTTTTCGTTTCTTCGGATGAACTTCAAAGAATATGTGCATATCTTTCCATGACATTGGAAAATTTTCAAATTTTCGAAAAATTACAGGTTAACTATTAAAGCTAAATATAAAGAGAGACTTTCTTGTCAATTTTTTTCAAGTTTGTCAAAGTTTAAAGCGTAAATGTCCTTAAGTAATAAAGTAAAAACCCGAAAAAGTACTGCGTCCGTTTTGTCACACATTGTCTTTCATAATCAAGATGATGCGTTGCCCGATCTTTCACGATCAATTTTGATAAAAAAAAAATAAAAAAAATTCAATGTTTTCAAAAAAACAAATCAACGGTTTCCAGTGGAAAAAAAACTTTGATTTAATTATACATTTTGACATCAAACATTCAGCTTCAAATATAGCATTATATAATATTGAAATGTGACCATTATAGGACAAAACGAGTTCTTTTTTTAATGTTTCCGATAGACTTGTGTTGCGCCTTTCGTCTTTTTCGCATGAAGGACTTCATATTTTCTTTATCTTATTGCACAGTATTTTTGAGAAAGTTGAATTATTTTAACAGACATAAAACTGAAAAAACCGGATTTGTTCTGCGTGTATTAAATACTGCACATTTTTCACAGATTTTGAAATAGAATTACAATTTATAAGACTTACGATCCGATATCAGATCGCAATGCTTGCCCACAATCAGGATTCTACTTCGTCAAAATTGTCTCCCCATTACACCAGTTCATTTTCACAAGCCATTGTAGGTATGACGCGCTGCCAATTTTGCTCTTGAAAACCGGTAAATTTATCCACATAGCACCATTAAGATTCTTATATGTCAGTTGTATTTTAAAAGACAAATGCATCTACTAGCTAATGAGCATCAGTTTATGATCGTGTCTACATTGATTCAACTTAAGACTATTGTCTGATCGGTTATCAGGTGGAATTTTCGAAAATTCTTAAACATTTAAAAAAAATTCTTATTAAATATTTCGTTGAAGGGCAGACTAAAATTTTTTGAAGATATGCATTTTCATCATCCATTTAAAATACTGTCGTCAAGTACTTTTAGTAAAAAATAACTATTCGAATACACCTACTCTGTTGTTGTGATTCATTAGATAGGTATTTCACTTGACCCATGTTTTTCATCTTTTCGTACTGTGATTTTTTTTATGTTATAAAGTAAAATAAATAATCCTTACAGAAATTGATTGTCTCCCATATTACTTTCTCTTCCATGTGCATGCAATAACTGTTCAGTGTTCTATTGTGAGGTATTTCATTTTATTATTTCATTGTTATAAGACGAATCATTGTAATCATTGTATGAAATTTAAAACCCGTAAGGGTCCATAATTGGATTAATAAAGTATTCTTATTCTTATTCTTAAAGTAAACCTGTAGCTTTGATATACAAAAATGATAGAATCTGAAGCGATATGATGTATCAAATACTCTTGCTTTATACGTTTTAAAGACAAAATATACACCTCAAACACGCCTTAACATAAAAAGGTGCACTCGGTTTTCTCTTTTCGATACAATTGTTACCCATTTTTTGGTATTTTTTCTTGAGTCACGTAGTGGAAGGGCAGACACGAAAATTACTGAACTAATAGATTGATATGTTCTCCGTCCGTGGTAAACTTTTTTTTTAAATCGGAGGTTATGCATTTTTTACATCCAACTTGATAGATACCCATGTCGTCGACTTGATATCTAATCGTTCTGCATTACTATGTAATAGATAAATTGACAACTTATGCAAATGGTGTTTTTAAAATAAAACACTTCGTAATTGAGAAGAAAATTGTCGTTTTATTTGTTTCTATTAACTTTTAAAATTTTTGTTACTATAGTAAACATTACAGTAAGCATTTATCGGCTGCTCTAACAAAGAGCTTCGATTCTTTTGTTCTATTTCAACTGGGTTTCCGCCTGCCCACCGTTAGTTATTCTTTTACTATAGTTTATCACAATATGCCCCATGACATCCATGAGATAACTCGCTTGTATCCGTATATTACTCGTCATAACTCGCATACTCTCTAATCACGTCAAAAATCTTCTAATGATTATCTATCATGGATTTAATTATGTTAAATTCATTCTTAACAAGACTCAAGTATCGTAAAAAATAAAATCACAAAAATACTGAACTCAGAGGAAAATCTTATCGGAAAGTCCATAATCACCATGATCACATGGCAAAGTCAAATGACAAAATACATCAAAAACGAATGGAGTTCATATCACTGCTCTTAAACTGTTCGTAACAACAAGTAACCATCCGTACTCTTCTCATTATAGTTGTTCGTACGATTTTCTACGATTAAATTACGATTAGTTCGCTGATTATTTTACGTCCTGCAGTCGAAAGTATAAGTGATAACTATTTTGTTTAAGTATGTCTGAACCTTTGGATAACGAGTTAAACAATTGAAACAAATTATGAATGAACTTTATTCTCACAAAACTACATAGTCACAGAGAAGATATATACTTACAATTACATATATGTACTTTTCTACATTGGCTAGAGGTATAGGGGGAGGGTTGAGATCTCACAAATATGTTTAACCCCGCTGCATTTTTGCGCCTGTCCCAAGTCAGGAGCCTCTGGCCTTTGTTAGTCTTGTGTTATTTTAATTTTTGTTTCTTGTGCACAATTTGGAAATTAGTATGGCGTTCATTATCACTGAACTAGTATATATTTGTTTAGGGGCCAGCTGAAGGACGCCTCCGGGTGCGGGAATTTCTAGCTACATTGAAGACCTGTTGGTGACCTTCTGCTGTTGGTTTTTTTCTATGGTCGGGTTGTTGTCTCTTTGGCACATTCCCCATTTCCATTTTCAATTTTATATATAAGCATGCATATGTGTGAAAAAAACGTAACTTAACTTGGAGGACTGACTTTCACCTGTATTGTTTTTATAAACTTACGTAATTTTTCAAAAGGATAGTATTGTCTGAATTAAATAAACTATTAAATTTGTATGTATTCGGATTTTAACAGCAATAATCAGGTAAAAATGTCTTTCTCTCTAAATCTACAGATTTACAAGTCAGTATACATGTTATATAATGATATTCGTCACCGATTTCACTCGCATTGCATAGATGACAATCGTGACAAGCCTCGCCATCTTCCCGTCTCAATTGGTAAACGGTGACTACCACATCTAAATTTGCAGTATACAAATAATAAATTATTAGGCAATATGTTGAGATAATTCTCAAATTTCAGATTATTTTTAAAAATTCTGTAACCTAGGCATTTAGGTAAGGTTTCTATCTGTGACAAACTTAACTGTGTGAACTGATCTTTAAGCTTTTGTTCCACACTTTTTGATATACTTTTATCAGCAAAATGCATATTTCAAATATTAGACATTCCACAATTATTAAAAATATTTTTTATATAAATCAACCATTTACTTTCAAAACCATAGTTATTTAAATTGATAAGTAATAATTTATAAAGAACATGAGAAATTTTATACTCTTTACCGTTTATAATTCTGCCTCCAAAATTTATCATACAAACTTTTGCATAAAGCAATAATGGGAATCTGCCTAGTTCTGCATAAACTATACAGTCTGGGGTTGATTGCTTAAAATGTAAAATGAGTTTACAAAATGTTAGGTGCATCCGCTCTAATAAGTCAAAGTTTTCAAACCCCCAAATCTCTGACCCATATAACAAAATATGTACAACAGCCTTATCAAAGAGATCTAGTTGACATTCAATAGATAAGTTATTAATTCTACTCTTCTTCAAGATAGAATACACAGCCTTTATTCCTTGTTCTAGTTAGTATTTTCTAGTTTGTAAAAAAGAACCGCTTTTAGAAAAAAATATTCCTAAATATTTATAATTTTAACAATCTAAACTTCATTATCATTATAAAAAAAATTCAAATTTTGTGGAAGTCTGGCATTTGCAAAAACAGGATTTTTTTTTATCAACATTTACCTTAAGTTGCAATTTGTTACAATATATGGCAAAATTGTTTAACATGTTTTGTAATTCAGTGTTACTATCCTCTAATAAAACAGTGTAAACAGCATATAACAGTAAGAAAATCTTAAGATACACATCTAGTTCGTTTTCTAGGTCTTCACTTGTTGACTGTAAACCTTTTGTATCTAACTCTTCAAAAAATGCTTGTAAATCGTTCAGATATACAGAAAACAGAGCAGGCGATAGATTTTCACCTTGCCGTACGCCAATTTCACAAGGGAAGAAGTCAGATTTCTCATTATTGAAAACAACACGGGATTTCATATCGTTATACATATTTTGTATAACTCGGAAAAAATTTCCGTTAATATTATTATTCAACAGTTTAAAACAAAGGAGATTTCTTTGAATAGAATCAAAAGCTCTCTGAAAATCAATGAATGCACAAAATAACTTTTCTTCTTTAATTTCAATAAGATCATTTAGATATTCTGTCAATTTTTGTTTTTGTATTTGGCCAATCGATTGTACAGGGAAGGCCCAAGTGATTGTACAGTAAACAGGCAAGTGGCTATATATACAGTCCAATAAAATATCCGAATTTTAGGAAACAAATTTCTTTTAATTACAACATGAACAATATCTTTTAATTACAACATGAACAATATCTTTTAAACTTTCAGACAAGTATAAATACTATAAATCAGAAAAGGTCATGTGAACATTTTGGTATAACAATTGTATTTTCTACGACTTTTTTTTTTTTTTTTTTGTTGCTGATGTTTATGATGGAAGTGTTTATATAATTTTGTGCCATCGGTCAGGAACAGGTGGAGGACGCCGTTTTGGTAGGTCGCCATCTAGGTTTTGTGAGTTTTTTTTTGCTTTTCTTGTGTTGACTATTTTGGTGTTATGTCTTCACAACGGCTGCTTTCAGGGCCAGGTTGGTCAGCTTGTCATCCCGCTAACCACGATGATAAAGTACTGGTCGGTGAGTCTCGGGCGTAGTATTAACGATGACAGGAAGCATTATCAGGACCACTGTCGTGAGAAAGTAAAATGGAGATCAATAATTCAACACCTCTGATACAGCCCTCGGACGTCAGACGGCATAACACTCCCCCATCCATAACTAGTTTTGGAGTGTATGCTGACGCGGGTTACGCGGATAATGCCTGACGTATTCTCAATCTGAACAGCGTTGGTTTGGTTTCTGTCATCGAAAGTAGTAAGTCGTTGATCCATCTATCAGTAAACACTCATCGAAGATAGCGTGTAAAGGAGAGCTGACGCAGCACGTCCGTTCAGCCCTAATAAGTGAGACGTGACTGAATTGTGAGTAATGATCGGTGATGTGTGTCAGTTTTGATCGATTTATACCCGGAGCTCCATCAATCAAAGGAAAACGTGTTAGTGCGTATATAGTTTTCTATTATTTGATTGGTTCATCTTAACATCTAAGAATTTTTATGACCAAATCTTGAAGTAGAAACTTTATATAGCAATTTAAGTTCATCACACTTTCTATCTAGTAACTTCGAATATTGGATCCCCGCTTGACAGTCTCCCGAATGACAAAAAAAGTAAAAAATATCGTACAGTTCCGTTTCCACAGCTTATTTATTATTCCTTTTTTGCAGCCACAGTCTATCTACTGGTCGGTTCTATCACTGACATATGTGTATACAATTTCAACGTTTTAAACGTATTCACGTTGATTTTTAAATTGTTTTGGTTTTGAAAATGTTTTTATTTTGATTGACAGACCAAATAAAACCATCTTTCAAAAGAACTAAAGTTATTACTGAGTTAAGGTTCATCATAACAAATGGACAAATATGGCCGTATTTTCACCTCAAAAACTACTCTGTGTACAGACTTACCTGTGCTGTTTGGAAAGTTGTAATGCCTATTATCCACTAGATATATAAAATTTAAATGCATTTTGTGTTAAAGAAAGATAAAAATCTTTTTTTTGTTTTTGCTGGGCATTTTTTTTTCCTTTCTGCAGAAGGTGTAAAAATAAACAAACACCTGAATTACCTTGATACTGTCCACTCACTGACTCAGATGAACTTTTTAACTCACCTGTAGTTGTGAAGATACCTGTTGTCCATGTCAATTAAGGACAATCAAAACAATACAAACCGGTTTTTTACCTGAGGGAGCATCTCATAGTTGTACCACAACTTAGTTAATTTTCAGACCTTTTGCATGAAGGAAAAAAAATGCCCATCAAAATCCAAAAGAGATTTTATCCTTCTGAAACACAAAATGCATTTAACTTTATTATATCTAGTGGATGCCAGGCATTAAAACTTTTCCAACTTCACAGGTAAGTCTGTACTCAGAGTAATTTTGGGTATGTAAATACAGCCATATTTGTCCGTTTGTTATGATGAACCTTAAGCTTGAACATGAAATGTAGGCTGTAACTTTGAAAACATGAACTACACAATTGAATACCTTTTGAAAATAACATTTTTTTATTTAATAAAAAGCATTTAGATGATCAATTTTACGTGTAAACTAAATTTACGTGTAAACTAAATGGCTGCTTTGTGCTTATCCTCATTGACCTGTTTGATTACTATCAATTTGTGAGTACGTGCTATCCGTCAATCTTATCTTATCTGTTGGAATAGATCATTGAAAAACAAACAAAAAGCTTGACACAACTCTTAATTTCATGGTCGTAGCATATAAATGTAAGCATAAGAATTATTACTTACGTATATAGTTATCATCTTTTTCTTTTTAGATAAACATTCATACAGTGATAATACAGAAAGAGAAACAACACAAAATATTGGAGATTTTAAGATTGTCGCTGCAATTGACCTAGGCACGACGTTTTCCGGGTATGCATCATCGACAAGAGAGATGTTTAAAGCTAATCCACTGGATATAACAAAAAATCCAAGATGGATTATTAATGGTGTAAAATACATCTCTCTGAAAACAGATACATGTATCTTAATGAAAAAAAATGGAAATTGTGTTGCCCTTGGAGACGTAGCCATGGATGAATACGCTGATCTTTTACAGGAGGACAAAGCAAACGAATATTTATTTTTTCATCGATTTAAGATGGAACTTTATAACAAGGAGGTACGAATACGAATACAAAAGTTTTATTTTATTTGGGTTCATATATAACAATACAAACATAAGCTCTTAAGGTGGTATGGGAGACTAAAATAAAAATGATAGAATTTGCTCATACTTTGCCAAAACGTAGTATCTATTGATATATGTTGAAAAATATAATAAAAATAATAGGTCACCGCACTATTTCTAAAGCTACAGGACATGACAAAATGACACATTTTGTATGGATTATACAGGGAAAAATACCATTTTGGGATTAGAAACTAAATAAAATGATAGAATTTTTAAATACTTAAGAAAAAGATAGCTTTCAGACAATGCTTTGAGAATATCAAAAGAAAAGATAGGGTCACCGTACGTTTTTCCCGGCTAAACTACAAAATAGGAAAATTCCATGTAGATTCCTTCAGAAAATGCAGTTTTAGAGTTACCTCCCCTTAAAATGCCAATTTAAAAAATATAAATACAAACAACCAAAATTAATCAACATTTGCAAAAATATTAATATTTATAAGTTATATTCTTATAAATTGGTTCTTTTAAATGAAAATTCACATTAAATATCTGCATTCCTGCATCAAATTTTTACTGAGTTGATAGAAAATCTGGACCTTTGGTTCTCTGATTTTTACAATCCAAGATGGAGGAAGACACCCATACCACCTTAATAGCTTTTTACTGGAGGTAAATTCTTTGATTAAATAAATGTAAAAGGACTAAATATATATATGAAAATTTTGAAGATTGTGATGTAGAACAAATTATATCTTTATCTGTCTTTATTTATTGTAGAAAAACCAAATTATTCGTTTAATAACAAAAATTAACATATCTCGGCTCGAGGTAATGGTTTCCTTTTTTCATCTTTTTTCTTGATGCTGTACTGTTGTAAATGTGCGCAATCATACAAAAAGATTATTTGGTTTCAAACTAAATTTAGAATAACATATTCTTGTTTTCAGAATATATCAACTGAAATGGTAATGAAGGATGTAATGGGACTGGAAATGAAAACAATTGATGTTTTCTCTACTTTTATTTATGAACTGATGAAACGAGTTAAGACCGAATATGAAGAAATAGAATTTGAAGATATTCTGTGGGTGTTAACTGTTCCAGCAGTATGGTCTTCTACAGCAATTCATTTTATGCGACAGTGTGCTGAAAAGGTAGCAATATATATTTAAAAAAAACCACACACACATTTATATGATGATGGTTAATCTGATTTAAACGTCAAAATCCCATCGTAAATTATATGCTCTTTTTAGCTTACCTGGCCCACAGGGCCAAGTGAGCTTTTCCCATCACTTGGCGTCCGTCGTCCGTCGTCGTTAACTTTAAAAAAAATCTTCTCCTCTGAAACAACTGAACCAAATTTAACAAAACTTGGCCACAATCATCACTATGGTATCTAGTTTTAAAAATGTGTCCGGTGATCCGGCCAACCAACCAAGATGGCCGCCTTTGCTAAAAATAGAACATAAGGGTAAAATGAAGATGTTGGCTTATAACTCTGAAACCAAAGCATTTAGAGCAAATCTGCCATGGGGTATAATTGTTTATCAGGTCAAGATCTATCTGCTCTGAAATTTTCAGATAATCGGACAACCGGTTGTTGGGTTGCTGCCCTGAATTGGTAATTTTAAGGAAATTTTGCCGTTTTTGGTTATTATCTTGAATTTCATTATAGATAGAGATAAACTGTAAAATGCAATTATGTTCAGCAAAGTAAGATCTACAAATAAGTCAACTAACAAAAATGGCCAGTTGACCTCTTAAGGAGTTATTGTCCTTTATAGTCATTTTTTACCAATTTTTCGTAAATTTTTGTAATCTTTTACAAAAATCTTCTGCTCTGAAACTATTGGGTCAAATTTAACCAAACTCAGCCACAATCTTTATTAGGATATCTTGTTCAAAAAATGTGTGCGGTGACCCGTCCAATCAACCAAAATGGCCGCTATGGCTAAAAATAGAAAATAGGGGTAAAATGTAGATTTTCGCTTATAACTCTGAAACCAAAGCATTTAGAGCAAATCTGACATGGTCCAAATTGTTTATCAAGTCAATATCTATCTGACCTGAAATTTTCAGATGAATAGGACGACTGGTTGTTGGGTTGCTGCCCCCCAATTGGTAATTTTTAAAGAAATTGTGCCGTTTTTGGTTATTATCTTGAATACTATTATAGATAGAGATAAACTGTAAACAGCAATAATGTTCAGCAAAGTAAGATCTAAAAATAGTTCAACATGACCAAAATGGTCATTTGACCCCTTAAGGATGTATTACCCATTGTAGTCAATTTTTAACAATTTTCACTAGTTTGGTAAATTTTTGTAAATTTTTACAAAATATTTCCTCTCCTTTTAAAGGGCCAAGTTTATTATAGATAGAGAAAATAGTAAGTACCAAGAATGTTCAGTAAAGTAAGATCTACAAACACATCACCATCACCAAAACACAATTTTGTCAAGAATCCATCTGTGTCCTTTGTTTAATATGCACATAAACCAAGGTGAGCGACACAGGCTCTTTAGAGCCTCTAGTTATGTTTTATGAATTATAATCAAAAGTATTCAGGAGGTTTACAGCTTTCACTCGATTTTAACTTTATTTGGAAATTATTGGTATTTATAGCAACTTATATTGTGTACTCGATTATTCTTTCAAGCTACCGTTGCAAGTAACTCGAACATTTTATTATTTAGATTTATTTCCCCTAAAACTGCAAATGATAAAAAAAAAAAAGAAGCTAAAATATAAAGCACTTGTAGTGTCTATCCGATTTTACCTGTTATATCATTGGTACAGTAGAATGAATTGAATGCATGTTTCTGGGTAGACTTTTTTAACAAGGTTTACGTGTAAGAGAGTACGAAGAAAGTTTCAAGTCATAAGATACGCTCGTATTTTTTTTCTTCAAAAAGAGTGTCAGATCAATTAGATGTCATTTATATCACAAGTGTTTGGGTTTTTTTTCAACAATTCTTGTCATCTGTGTTTTTTTCATCGGCAAATAGTCGCTTTTTTTTCAATATATTTCAGTTTCCTGTTTTGAATACATTTCTACATGATGTAGATGTTGATAAAGAAAAAAAAACATTTAAAGGGTGCCTTTGTTTACAAACATGTCATCCCAGCTCTCTCAACTTTTCAAATAAAAATCAAATATATTATGAGAAAGACGTTCATAGGTATAGATGATATGTGGTATGTGGTATGTGTCAATGAGACAACTCTTCATCCAAGTCACAATGTATAAAAAGTTATTATCATTATAGATTATAGATAAAAGTAAGGCCTATAATTAAAATATAAAATACGGCACCACACCAAGAAACGACCACCACTGAATTACAGGCTCCTGACTTAAGACAGGTGCAGACAGGTGCATATAAATGAAGCGAATTAGACTGTTTTAACAGGTACCACTCTTCATCCTAACCCGAAACAGTATTGTCGCATTACAATATAAAAAATCTATTCTATAAAATATCAATTGAAAAGGCAAAAGGACTTTTAAACAAAATCAAATTTGTTCCTATGGGAATTCCGGTGTTTTTTTTAAATTCGTCCTTCAAAAGAAACTGATAGCTTGTCAATCAGGAATTTAAGTATCTTGGTAATGATAGCTTCAAAAACTATGTGCTTCAATCTGAATGATCTTTTTTGTTAAAAGAACGATTGATTCCTCTCTTTAAACAGGATACTTATATCTACGTTAGCCATTCTCATTTATGAAACATATCAGGACAACATTTCTTAATTTGTCGCATAGTTTTTAAAAGGAATAAATGTGTTAAGGGTTGAAATGTCAAATAGTTTAATGCTTTTCCGAAAGGAAAGAGCCTTTTCTAATTGTTTTGTTACATTATTATTTGTCTTACAGAAAGGGGTACGGCAAGACCGATTAATGATTGCATCCGAACCAGAGGTAGTGTCTGTTTATTTCCAGTATTTGCATACTTTTAATCCTACAGGTGTACCGGAACTAGACAAGAGATACTTGGTTGTAGATATTGGAGGTAGGTTACTTAATGGGGCTCACCCAAATAAGGAACAATGGAGATCACCAGGCTCGGTTTTTTTTTGTCTCGCCTGAGATATATGTCGCAGTATGCGAGACATAGACCTACTATCCGGCGGTGGCGTATACTACATTTTGTATTTTTAAAGCTTTATATTAAAGAAGTTGGAAGAACTTGATAATGCATGCATACATGTATGCAGATACTTTTCGTTACGACGTTTTTTTAGCTCAGTGACTGGTTAAATTTTAATATCATGTGAATTTCTAGCTTATTGTGAGTAATAGGGTAACTATATTTGCTAAAGGGAAAACAAATTAAGTGGTTTACTTTCTAAAAACAAAATAGGTTGTTATGATTGCCAATGATGTAACTATTCACCAAAAACCAAAACAGGTCATTCCAACAAAAAAAACCGGACGTGTAATAAATATACAAAAATCGAAAAACAAATATACTATACAGCAACACACCACAACCCAATATGATAACACTGTGTGCAAACACTTTTTATTCGGTCATTTGGGAACTTCTAATTCATTGTTTGTTTTAGGTGGTACCGTTGACATTACTGCGCACGAAAAAACAGAGGGTGGAAATTTAATAGAACTTTGTAAGCGTACTGGAGAAAATATGGGTGCAACAGAAATAGATAAAAACTTCCTGGATTTGTTAGGTGAAATTGTGGGTGAAGATGTAATGAAGTCATTAATGACTGAGGACAATTATAAAGACTCTTATTTTGACATTTTAAGAGAAATAGAAAATTTCAAGAGAACTATTTTTGTATCTTCAAACGATAATTTATTCTTCAAAGTTCCCAAATCAGATTTAGAAATCCTCTGTAAGCAATATTACGATAAATCTTTGATGGAAAAAATAGCATCGTCAAAGTATGCCAAAGAGCTATCTATGAAGAAAGAAAAAATTGTCTTCCATAGGTCATCCCTTTCATTTTTATTCATACCCGTTGTAAATAAGATTATTGGTAAGATTGCACAAGTGTTAGAGGAATTAAAAGAATTTCAAATTAATATGATCATATTGGCTGGAGGATTATCTAGATCGCCTTCAATTGGTAAAAAAATTGTAAACAAATTTAAACATATGAAAATTATTACGACTCCGGAAGAGTATGCTGCAGATTTAGCCGTTGTAACGGGAGCTGTACTGTATGGTCATCGTCCGCATTTCATCACATCTCGAATCACAAACTTTACCTATGGAAGGCTTGTCCAAAAACCTTTTGAAATTGGTAAGCATAAACCAGCAAAACGTATAACAATTGATGGAGTAGATCTATGCAACGACCTTTTTGAAGTTTTGATTGAAAGAGATACAACTGTAATGGTGAACGAAAAAATACAGAAGGAATACAAGACGACGAGTACTTTGCAAAAGCAGGTTAGAATTGCTGTTTATTACACCGAAAAGGATAAAGTAGATTATGTTGACGACGATGGATGTAGAATGTTATGCGAGGTTATGGTTCCTTTAGGTGAATCTAAAATGGCACATCAGTGCGTTATTGTTGATTTTATATTTGGATATGCAGAATTTCAGGTTAAAGCCTTTGAAAAGGAAACAGGAAAATATTATGAAGTTACTGTTGAGCTGCCTTAATTGAATCCAAATTAATAATTGTTTGGCATGTTTCAGTTGTTAATTCTTTCCTAATTTTTTAAACCAAGCAAAATGATCAATCTTAACATTTAAACACGAAAAGAATTTTTCAAAAGTTACAAATCTGTTTCAATTCATATTTTGTTTAATACCAGAACAAGCGTCACGATATATAAAGTTTATCCAGCAAAACAATATAGCCACGTTCTGGTAGTTCATACAGTCCCGAAAAAAAAATGTTTTTTGGATGTTGTTTTTTTTAAATGGATTTATGGGGTTTGAATATCGAGTATTGCCACGTATCAAACCAATTTTGCATCGTTTATAAGAGTTGTAATCACATCAAAATAATCTTTAAACAGATGCATGCATTATTTAGCTATCCTGACATAACTACAATTAATTTTTTTAATTTTTTTCATTATCATTTATATAATTCACTTAAAGTAAGGTTTTCAGTTGCACCAACGCATATCTCTTCCCTCCAATTTTGTATGAATGATAAGAACATCATTCAGGCATTCCAATATTCCAATGTTATATCTTTTGTTTTGCTAAACGACAGATATTGAAGATCTAGCCATAGGAAGACTAAAAACCTTACACATCCTCAAAGGATAGTAAAACACTAAATGAAGGATTTTTGATTTGGAGATTAATTTAAGATTAAAACAAAATCATTTTTAGTCTGCCAAAAAACAATGTTGTTCATTTAATATTATAGAAATAATACACTAACAGCATTAACTTACTGGCTAACACTTGATGACAATTTTCTCTCACCATTCGGAATTGGTGTAAGAGTGTAAGAAATTCTTCTGGCCTCCGGCCATCGGGATGATCTTACACTGAAACAGTGCGTCTTCATGGATAATTCCGGAAAAACATTATCATGCAAATAACAAGAAATCTCTTATCATGTAAATAGAAAGAAAAACGCTTATCGTGTGAAAAGAAACAAATGCACTTAATATGTAAATAAACAGGAATGCACTTATCATGTAAAAAGAAAGAAAGGCACGTTTAATGTAAAGAGACAGAAAAAAACTATACCCAGATTTTTTTTTCGATTAATCGATTTATGGTATACCACTGTTATTTTACAAGTGAATAGACTATTTAGCGTGTAAATAAAGGCAAAAATAACTTTTCTGTGCCGTAGAAAGATCAACCAACTCACAGAAGTTTAATTAAGATGATACAAATTCTTCTTTAATTTGCTTTCAGAAAATTTTAAAGAAGATGTTGTTTTACTTGAGTTAATGCAAAATGGAAAAAATTGCTTTAGATTTCTATTAACAAAAATGACTTTCCTAAGCAATCATCCCTTGTAAGAACAGGTAAAAAAAGACTTAGACCAACATAAAAAAAAACGTCTAAATTGTTATATTTTATACACATATACAAATTCTTGAATAAACTGTCAATATTTTTTTTAATGAATTACATTCCTACCAATACATTTTCTATTTTTTTATAATCTTGACAGATAATTCTCTGCTATCGTACAATCCAAGATTATATGGGGACGAAGTCCCCTATTACAGTAGAAAATTCAAAAAAAAAAACAAAAAAAAAAAAAAAAAATAGGGAAAATTTCCCGAATTTTTCATTGTACTAATGAACTCAAAATTGTTCAATTTTTTTTTTTGTCGCGTTTTTTTAATTTCCGGATCTGCGCAGAACACATAACTCTACTTCCTTTTTCAGGTCTTGTTGTCGTGAGACTTTGATTAGTCTAGTAAAATATAGGAACTCAAGGAACACAATACCAATATTTCATTTTTAATTATTCTTTATCTTTGGTATGAATAAACGTTACCTGATGCATTGCGTTTCTTTGTTTACATTGAACATGACGTCATAACTTAAATAACGTCACAAGTAAAATCCCTAATAACAGAACCAAAATCGGAAACGTTACGGTATTTCCGTTTCTTTTTATAACAAATATGTATTTACAAAAATTAATTTAAACAAACTTCGTCCCCATTTACAGGCAATGCCTGCCTCATATTATTATTTTAGACAGAAGTATTATGTTGTATCCAAGGTGATTCTTTCTTTTTTTTTTTTGTAAAAGAGATCATGGGAACATTCAAATACTCAGTTTCAATATTAAAGTATTGTAATTTTATAAAAACAAATGGTATTAAATCATTTCATTAAGTTATATATAAATTTTTTTATAATGTTATCTTGTCTATTTGTGATATCGTTGAATCGAGTTAAATTTGCAGACTGTTAGGTGTTTTGTAAATGTAGTTCAACTTATTGCTTTATCCATGTCATTGTGTACTACATTTTCTTTCTTGTGTTGCAATAGTGGTTAAAGATACGACAAGAATTGTTACGTTTGACATTTAATTGATTCTAGATTTTTATATCAATCTATTATTTTATTGTTTTATGTTTTTGTTTGAATAAATATTTTAACCGTTAAGTGCATTAATTTTGTGCCTTGAAAAGAGGGATAATATTCAAAGGGGTCATTAGCCATAAGTCTTAGAAAACAGATAACATCATTGTCAAAAGATAGAAAAATCACAAATAAATATAAAATTATGGTCTGACGTTCATAACTTGTGTCAGATACACAAAAAAACCCACCAAAACAGTACAACCCTTTATAGACACTACTATACGTTGTTTATTAAAGTTACAAATTACCCATTACGATTACAGAAAATAAAACACATTGAGCTTATTTTTTCAAATGCACAGTAATAATAAATTTTAAAAAATACACTATAGGAAAACAAAACATGACACACATAGAAATTGCACAACAAGAACTAAATATGAAAATATATACATACCATACGAGTTTTGAGATGAACTGCTTATGTGGAATTGAGAATGACAAACGGGGAATGGGTCAAAAAGACAACAAAAGTAAACGACAAACATGGACTGCGTAAGACGTCATGTGCTGTCCATCAAATGATGATCAAATACATACTTTAGGAATCCAAAAGCGGAGAAGAAACTGCTTTCTATTGTGCTTCAATTTCCTCGAAGATCGAGTACTCGAACACAAAATTTATCAACGGACATTCGTTTTTTAGCGAACTTTGTATCGCTTGAAAAGGCCTTTTATCGCAAAAACTAATAAATTATAAACGGCCAACATTTATAGAGAATAAAAGGAGAAGTAAATATAAACAATATAAAGGGAAAAAACACAATTCGACGGTATTAAAAAAAGTAAGAAAAAAAAAGGTAACAGTAGTAAATCAGTCTTCAATAGCCTTACATCGATTTAGAGTAACAAATTAAAACCCAGGGAAACACATCAACTATAAGAGGAAAACAAAGGAACAAAATAAACACTGAAGTGAACCAAAAACAAATGCCAACTCACATAGAAACGAACTATTTGATATAAGCTCATAACAACAAACATCTTAAAGGAGGGGCGAAAAATACCAGAGGGACAGTCAAACTCATATATCGAAAAATAAACTGACAACGCCATGGCTTAAAAAGAAAAGAACAAACAGACAGATAATATTACGCAAGACACAACATAGCAGACTAAAGTCTAAGCAATACTAACCCCACTAAAAACTGGGGTGATCTCAGGTGCCCCGGAAGGGTAAGCAGATCGAGATTTACACGTTGCACCCGGTTACACTTAAATACAGTTAAAATAGAAATTCTATATTCAACATGAATTTAAAAGTTGTATTAGTTTCTCAAACTGTTTTATAGGGCTACAAATTGTCGCCAACCGAAATTTCTATGGTTTGTTGTTAAAGAAAAAATACCGACGTTTAAAAAAAAAAAGTTATACCAGTGAAAAGATGAGAATGTAACGTTCCATGGAGTGGTACATATTTCCCAGTTCGTGATAGCATCTGTAAGATTTTTGTAGCAAGGTTTTTTACTTCACACATTGAATCCTTTCTTTTATAGCTTCCTTGTAAACATAAACTCTCTAGAAATGAATCCATTATAGGAAAAACAAGATCAAAGTATCCATGCGAATTAATACAATTGTTTTACTTTCAATACCACAACCTATTTATTTCAAATTAGATAAAACCGATTATAATGTTTCATCGTCTGTGATACCACTATCATATGACAGTCGCATCAAATTCCATTATATTTACAACGATGCGTGAACAAAACAAACATAATATGTAAAATTGTAAAAATAGGGGTAGAGCATTCATCGCCGTGTAACAATCTCAATTAGAACAAAAACCAAGGGCTACTTAGGTTTATATATCAGGACATGATTGAACAAAATAAAAGCAAATAGTTATTCTAATGCGTTATGTTTCGTACGTTCTTCCAATGAACTTATGTTACTAATTTGACAGTGATAAATTAAGAGCGAGTTAAGTGCTAAAAGCAGTAGCTCAACCCGCAGCATATCATTGTTACTGCTCCAAAAAAAGAATCTCGTTAGTCGTTTGTATCGGTTTTATTTCATTAATTTTGTCTTTAGGAGTTTTATTGTTAAAGAAAGAATTTTGTCACAGCATTTCTCGGATCGAATCCAGAGTTTGATGTTGTTTAAAAATTTATCAATGTCTTTTGTTATGTTTGCTTATGCTTTTTAATGGTAAATCTTTGAATGGCTGTTTTATTTGTGTCACCAAACAGTCTTCTCATAGTCATAACGATTGGCATTTTGCAGATCAGATTAATTATATAAAAGCGTAAGTAGATGTTTGCCTTGCCTGTAAGTAGACAAGAATTCTTCAAATGAACATTTAATTTCACATAGTACATGCTATCATTTCATCTACCTATACCAAACCAATTTTAACCAAAGATGATGAACTGGGTGTTCAACAAATGCTTGAATTTTACAAATAAACAAGCCACATACTGTTAGTATATATTTTTTAATTTGACTTTTGGATTTGCTTTGAAAATAATAATGTACGAAAATGTTATTTTGAAGTAGAGGATCATAGGATCATGGTATAAAAATGAGCAAAAGACAAACAAATGTTTAAAAAACATAGAATACCAGTCTGATCAACATAAACCCCAGCAAAAGCTACAGGTGATATCAGGTGGTTCAGAATAGTTAACAGATACTGACCCGTCGTATTTCTCATGTACGTACAAACCCGGTGATATGTCTTATTCGGTGATGTCAAATTCGAACAAAAGAAGACATGATAAGAGTTACGAAAATTGAAGCTTATCCATCCATTGTTAAAAATAACACATACAGATTAGTCGTTATGTCTTCCGTAAATTGTTTGTAGGAATGTCTTTTACTTCACCACTTGAAACCGTGGCTTTAATGGCTTCCGTG
Organism: Mytilus edulis; assembly: GCF_963676685.1. Taxonomy (NCBI): domain Eukaryota; kingdom Metazoa; phylum Mollusca; class Bivalvia; order Mytilida; family Mytilidae; genus Mytilus; species Mytilus edulis. Next base: position 11,676,496 of record NC_092345.1, read on the forward strand.
TGAACACCAATGAGGGGCGAAAGATACCAGAGGGACAGTCAATGATATCATAATAGGAAATACAAGCTCTATTGTTCAATGTCAATCAACACAATTATCTAGCTTACATTGCAACATCCATCTATTAATACATTAGTTAAAGTGGGTTATGTAGTTTCATTGTCCAAAACTTAGAGTTTGTCAGGACAGACAAGACAAAACAAATTCTTTATCAAAGTCTCACCTTATGAACATACATATAAAGCATCGACATATATTCTTTTTAATAGTATTTCGTAGCAGATTTTTACAGTGTAAAATTGAATATCATCACTAATAAATATAAATTTTAAGTTTTTTCATCATCAAGCCTATTCATAAAACTATCGTCAAAGTGACTAGAATGATTAAAAAGGCCCTGCCGTAAATCTGTATAAATTGGACATTGCAACAAATTTTTTTCAATTTCAATATCATTACAATTAAAACTCAACTTTTGTTTTTAACATACCCTCATATTATCGTATCTTCATGTTTCTATTCGAATATGTGCGTCGCCACAACGAAATTTATACATGGCGTCCCTCTGTTATCTTTCGCCCCTCTTTATTTACCAGGCATATCTTTATGAGCGTCACTAATGAGTCTTATGTAGACGAAACGCGCGTCTGGCGTACTAAATGAAAATCCTGGTACTTTTGATAACTACTTTAATCAAGTAACTCTCAAACTGTACATACATTTAAATTTTCTTAATTTACTGGTTTCAGGACTTCAATTTTCGTAACCAATCCTGCAATTTTTTTTTCAAATAATACATTTTCCATATCTTTTATATCATTCTTAATTGAAATATAATTAGTATTAAATAGTCATACTAAGACTTATAAACTTGGCATGTTGTATAAAACTTTTGATTTGTTTGCTTAGGTTTTATAATGGTTATCTGTTAACTGCTGTTTTCAATTTGTGTAAACAAGCACGCGAACTCATAATCCTAACGATTTGCATTTTGCAGAACAGGTAATTATATAAATGCATAAGCAGATTTTTGCCTTACTTGTTAGAAGATAAGATATGTTGAAATGAACATTTGCTGAAGATTAATACGTGCTATCATTTGATCTACCTATATAATATCTAACCAATTTTAACCAACGACGAAGAACAGGATGTTACTTCACTGTATTTGATACCTAAACATTAATGTCCTAACACACAAGATTGCTGTTTAGATTGCTCGGTCTTCTATGTGCTCCACGAACCCCTTTCTAAACGATTAACATCAAGTCTATATGCATCGTTATTGTGAAACTACCTTTTCTACAGGAAGAGGAAATCAGATGTCGATACCTAAAAAACAATTTAAGAGTATATATATTTCTTCTTGCAAAACTATTCATACATTTAACCCTTTTACACTTTACAATTTCTAAGGATGGAAGATAAGAAATAAGCTGCATCTGAACTTCACTTTTCGCTCTATACCTTTTGTAGATAATGTTCTCCCGCTAAATAATATAAAATTTTGACTATATTGAAAGCATCTATCATATCAAAATTCAGATAAATGATACAACAGTTAAGTCTGCCTCGTATCTAAACTTACAATAAGAAGTTGAAAATTAGTTTCGGTTGAAAACAAAAGTTAACGACAAAATTAATAAACTTCACAATTGTTAACTTTCCATTTTTATGTGATTTAGCAGCGCATACATACGGAGTATAGATCTACCAGTCGAAACGGTATTAAAATCCTTTCATTTCCTTTAATGATTTTCTTAATAGAATGTTGCTACTCACAATGTATTAAACAAAGAGTTCCAAGTGGCGCCGGAGTTGAAAGCATCCTTTTGTAAATTCTACGGACCTCATCATGTATTGGTTGATCGTTATGGAATATTCGTTTCACATATGACGACAAAAAATATTCAAATTGTTGTTATAAAATCTTGTTCTTTTTTTCTCAAAAATAACCTTTCGAACTAGAATTATCACTGGGTTTGTACTTACATGAACAATACGATGGGTGCAACATGTGGAGAAGGATCTGCCTAGCTTTCTGGAGCACCTGAAATCCCCACAATTATTTGGTGAGGTTCATGTTGCTCGGCCTTTAGTTTTCCATGTGTTTTGTGTTCTGGTGTTTATCTGTTGGTCTCCTTTCATCTGTTTTAGTCCCAGGGGTCTACTTCCAATATACAAGGTGATAGGACGTGCCGCTTGAATATGTCATCTTTCTAGGCTTGAAGATATGTGAATAGGTCGGAAAATTATCAGATATATATGATTAAGTCAATAAAGTTCCCATAACTTCTACGTCTGTGATGTCTTGGTGTTCCCGGCTGTTTTTATGAACCAATTTTTCACTTTTTGACACTTTGGTATTTATCTCTTTCATTACAGACCATTACACACCATGTGCAACCAAAACAAATGGAAAAGGTTAAATTTTCACCTACGCAATTTTTAACACATTTTTAAAATCTACATTATATGAAAAGGGTGGGGTAACAGAACAACAGCGGCACCCCTATCAATTTATTATTTTTCTATACCGATGTTGGTGGCAGATGATTGATTTTAATATATAAATGTAGATGGGGTATGATTGCCATGACACAACTCTCCACGAGAGACCCACAATGACACAGAAATTAACAACTATAGGACACCGTACGGCCTAACAAGGAGCAAAGCCCATACCACATAGTCAGCTATAAAAGGCCCCGAAATGACAATGTAAAACAATTCAAACGAGAAAACTAACGGCCTCATTTAATAACGAACGAAAAACAAATATGTAACACATAAACAAACGACAATCACTGAATTACAGTTTAATTTAATTAAAATGCAAAAATGAAAGTTAAATAACTTGACACACGCAATTTAAATGTATTCTTTTCATTTGCAATTAGGGAACATATTTATTTATCTGTCATTGCATATTGTTTCAATACACAATTTTTTTCATAAGTATGTTTATATCTATCAAGGGTACCAGGCTTAAAATTTTATACGACAGACACGCATTACGTCTACATAAGACTCATAAGTAATCTTCAGATCGAAATTGTAAGAAAGTCAAACAACAAAAAAAGAAGAGCATTGAGGACCCAAAATTCAAAACAATTGTGCTAAAACCGGCTTAGGTAATCTATTGCTAGGATGAGAAAATCCTTTACTATTTCCCATTCATAAAATATTTTAGGAATATATTCTAAATATGATTTATATAATCGCACCAAAAAATGTGTTTTGAAGAATAAGTATACTCAGAGATGATATCATTAAGTAATCGAGAGAGAGAAACTGTAAATGTTGTTATGTGCACGATACTTAAGGTACATTAGCTACGAATATAACAAAAAAATAATTGTCTTTCAAACATTTATAAAAGTGTGATATAATGATAAGTCGTTATGAGCCGTCATTTGGTTAATTGTTGTCAAAATAAGCTAAAACAATTGCTTATGTAGTATTGCCTTGAAATTTGAAAATTCCACCCATTTGAATCCGGATCCATGTTACCTATATTTTACCTATGCGTTACGCATGTATTCTGACAGTATGTCGTCAACATGGTTATTCATTAAACAAAACCATGTCAACATGGGGAAAACAAAGGTGACGTTATGAATAACCATTTTGTTGACTGATATGGCTCACAAAACAATATTCTTCATACAGGTATGACGATGATTGACATATACATTTAGCCTATTACATGAATTCAAACAGACCAAGAACCAACATCATCATGCGTTTTCAAGTTGTTAATTGTCTGTCAATTTATATATACATTTATGTTTATATATGACCATCAACAATCTTTGGATGTGATCGCGATGGATAATTAGATGGCGTCTGGTCTAAATTAAAAATAGACACAAAATACTGATTTACTATTGCGAATTAGTGCATTATTTGTTTTAATTTTGTTGTATTTAATTACTTTTTTAGATTTGGGTAATACATTTTAATTGATCATAAATCAGATAGGTTAATTTGGATCATTTTGGTGAACATGAATTTGACAGCTAATCACGAAATTGCTGCTGTTTTCACATATAATTTAATACGTAACAATTATGTTAAATATAGATGTCTATTTGCTAATTTCATAGCTTCACTAGATATTTGATTAAAATTTATTACACACACGTTGTAGTACATGTAGCTAGTACGTGAATAGAATTTATAATTCTTTACTTAATGTTCATCATCTTAATTATTAAGCAATTAAATACCTTAATTTTACCTTCTTTAAACAATGGACATTTGGATTTATTTGTGTTACTTGTCTGTGATTTTAATCCAAATAAGTCATGAACGTAAGTATTTTTTTCATTGTTGAATCAATATTAACTTCTGCAAAATATTCACTTTGGTCACGTAGAATTCATACAAATTAATCTAACTTCATAAAAAATTATATATTCACATATTTTATAATATGTCATAACATTCTTAAACTTCTATTATTCATTTAAAACGTAGAAAACAAACTATACACAGCTTTTGTCTTCGGAATTAAAGCAATTTGGTATGTGAATGTCATGTTATAAAGGACAGGGGCGGATTAAGGCGGGGGCGTGGCGGGCGTGCGCGCCCCCCCCCCCCCCTAAAATTTGCAAAGCATGGGTTGTCTTCTAACTTATTTAAGTATCAGAAGAGACAATTCCATCTTTTTTAACATTGAAAGTATATAAAACAGTCAGTTTAACAGAGTCAACGTTATTATCATTTAACTGACCTACGATTTATTTAAGTTCTCTAATATATATAAATATATATATATATATATATACCTAAAAGGTAGGTGTCAGACACGGAGCTGCGTTTGATGACAAATGAAATAGAGTTTTAGCAGTTAAATTACAAACAATTGTACATTGTATTTGCGGTTTTTATAATCAATTTCTTTGATACTCGAATTTCCAAAGCATCCCTAACGGACTTACTCCCTTTCACAATTTCATCATGGCACGGGCCAAGAAAACAGTCAAGGTGAGATTTTTTCTTAATGTAGAAATACTATTTCGAGCGAAAGGTTAGTTTATAATTTGTATCTCTGTGTCTTTATATATTTCTTACTTGTAACCTGAAAAATTTTCCGAATTATGTACCGCATTATTACATGCATGGGATCCTCAGAAAAAAAAACATAGCTACGTAAATGCATCTCATTTTGATTTTATGTGGTTTGTGCCGAACACAGTATATATAAAGTCTGGCACGACCTCCGAAAATATAAAAGTAAAAACAGATATATTATGAGAGGACAATTCAAATTCACGGAGAAAAGTAGAAATTTTCGTTTGCCAAATCTAAAACAACAAGTATTGGTCAGGTGAGCTGTTTTGATCTGTCTCGTCTCACCTTGCTTCCGGTCCGCCCGTTTATCTGTCAACTCTTAACATTTCCATCGTCTTAACCAAGTTTGTCGGGGCTGGTGTTCATGATGTTATGGAGTGGTAAAATAATTCTAATGTGAACCGATTTCATTTCACATTATTGAAAGCATGTACAATCGGCTTTGACACATTGACCGGCGATGTGCAAACAAGGGTAATTTCTTTTTGTGATGTTTCTGTATTTCTGTTTGTCACAACTACCAGCACCATGTCTTTCAAGGATTAGTTGAGATATTTATTATCTGATATTGCTTTATAGATCATCTTACAAAAAGCGCTGGTGTCTTGATTGTAGATTGGTTTGCATAGGAACACAGAATCAAAAAAAAATGTTCGCACGGTCTTCAGATTCTGTTTTTAGGGCTGCAGCTTTATAACTGTAGCTTTATAAACTCATAGTATGCAATATGAATCTCTTAGTGCGTAAGTAAGGGGTGTTAGAAGATTGTTGTAATTTTTTCTAATTAGAAGGATACCTTGCCATCATAACTTGAAGTTCTACGCGGAAAAGGAACATATATATATATATATATATATATATTGTTTTACATCTGTCCGTCCATCCGGTAGTCAGTCACTAGTGATTGTATATTGTTGACAGGGTGGATTTAGGCGGTTTCTGCTAGAAACTTTAATTTCTCGCTAGATTTACCTCAGAATAGTTCGAAATACCTACATTGCACCCCTTTAGAAGAATACATGTATTTCAATAATTTTACCTCCGCTCGGCGAATATATAATTTGCCCCCCCCCCCCCCCCTAATATGAAATCCTGGATCCGCCCCTGAAGTAGTTTATGTCTGGTAATTTAACTCCATAAAGAAGCGATCTAGAAAGCTTTAAGATCACGTCGTAGCAGTTGGATGTAATTCGATTTTACTGGTCACAAGCGTACGCAAACACGTACTATATGTGAAAAACCTACTAAAAAATGAAAATATTGAAGTGACCTTATTTTCAGTTTTTGCACAATGAAACTTTCGTAGTTTTGTTGATTCCGAAACAGGTTCGAATTTCAAGATGAGTAATAGTCAAGTAGAAAATAACAAACCATTTGAAAATTGTAGTTTAACTTTACCAAATCTATCGCAAGCTTTTAAATGTGTAAATCGGAATATTTTATTATCATAACCGTTGGCAGGGCCGTAACTAGGGTTCGAATTCAGGGGAGGCAGGGGTTTGGGAGCCGCCGATTGAGCCCCCTTTGATTGGGGTAGGGCAGCCCCTTGCCGATTTTTTTCTCTCAGTCATTGGCTAAAAATTACCCCTTTCCCTTCGATTTTCTTACGTTGAGAAACATCAGTATTGCTTGAACCTGGAAGAAACTTTTATGCAAAAACAAGCTGAGATTGCTGTTCGGGGTGAGCCAAGGCTAGCTCCGTCTTGAAGGATGTACTTTGACCTATAATTGTTAACATTGAATACATTGTGATCGTGGATGTTTTTCTCAAATGATATGGCTAAAATTACCCGTTTTCCTTCGATTTCCTTACTTTAAGAAAGATTAGTTTTGCTGGATCCTTGGAGCAAGTTTCATGCAAACAATTATTATTTTTCTGAGTTTTCTGTATTTAAAGATATTTTTTTTAGAAACTGGTAAGTTTAAAAAACATATAAAGCAAGATTATAAAACGCAAGATATTTTTTTTTATCGAGGATCTTGAATTTCAATATTGTTGAAAGCTGAACAGACATGTATATAACTACAACCAGGGACTTTCTATACTATTCTAGTATACACTTAGTATAGAAAGTCCTGCTACAACGAATGGGAGTGTTAACCTACTAAGGCATTGACCATAATGTTCTTGTATGATCGGGAAACTTAAAAAAAAACATCCAACAGCTGATTCAGCCGGTAATTAATTTCCAATATCTTAAAAGATTCACAATACAAAAGGAACTTCATCTGCTTAAATAATTGAGCCCCCAAATAAATGTCAAAAGTTAAGTTTTTATTCAAAATTATCGAAATCAAAGTTTCATACGAATACTGATCGACCCTACAATACTGAATAACAGACGGAAGGCCACACGAAAAACAAAAATAAAACAAATATTGAAACGGTTTACTTTCGATCAAAAATCTGAAAAATGACGTATCATGATAACACTGTTAAATCTGTTAACTTGTGTTGTTTATAATATAAATTCAAGTTCTTCGTGTACATATTGTCAATATTTTATTTTTTTACTTCAAAAACAAATTTTGGTGTAGAAAATTCAGGGGAGGCAGTTGCCTCCCCTGCCTCATAGGTAGTTACGGCCATGGTTGGACAACTGGTTATCAGATATTAAACTTATTTCATTTACACATTGACTTGAAAGATTATTACCGCCGTACTTTGATCTAAAAAATGATTCACGTTTTACCAATTGTGACTTGAATGTATAGTTTTTTCATTGGCACTCACACCACATCTTCTTCATAGACAACTTATCAATTAAACGAGTTATGTAAAACGGTTCCTATTTATACATCCGTTTACATTTCGCGTATGAAAATGAAAATATATGAATAATCAAAATCGTGAGGAAGCACAAATCATCTTAAACATAGCGTGACAATAATATTTCAAGCCCCCATTTTGAATTTTATAAAAAATATAAATTAAACAAATTAAGTCGTCTCGCAGGCCTCCAGATTTTTTTTGAAAATTTAGTGTTGACCCCAAGAACCGGTTTGGGCACAATATAAGAATTGCAAGTTTATTTACAATTAACACAGTGTGTATGTGTTAAGTATGTTTAAATGAACATATGTTCCAATAGTTTAGGATTTTATTTATTATAGGTTGAAAAATACAGGCAAAGTTTAGATGTTTATGAAGTGTCCTATATTTTGACTTTAGTGGAACCTTAAAATATAAAAAGTCTATGCCGTTGCCACAGCCGGATTTGCATTACTTGTATAGCATACTGCGATATCAATTCTTTCTCAAAATGCTGTTTTATAGCAATATTATTCCGAAAACTTCAAACAGTATAAATAAAGGCAACAGAAGAATACTGCTGTTCCAAAGTCATAAAACAAATCCGGGTTATTAACTAAAACCGAGGAAAACACATCAGCTAAAAGAGGAAAACAACGAGACAACAGAAACACTGAAGTGCAACTAAAACCAAATGAAAATACAAAACACATAGAAACGAATTTTAAGATAACAACTGCAATTTTTCTGATTTGGTATTAGTCATTTTAAGAAAAAGAAATGTTAAATATAACACTAAAATGACAACATTATATGACAAGAATACAGTACACATAAACGCAAAAATTCAGGACAAATAAACAATACAATAGTACATTTCGACATGATAACCACAAACTAAAACAAACACGTAAAACAACTTAGGACAGCACGCAAAAACAGCGCAACAGAACCACAAACTGTCTGTCACAGGACCTGAACATAAGTCGCGCGATAGTACCTGATTTTTTTTTAATAAGAAGAATTTTTGTTTTTTTGTTAGAAATGTTCGTTGACAAACATGCTGGTTGTGGTTGCCTTTAAAAATAAGTCAATAATATTTATAAGATAAGGGGATGTGGTATGATAACCAATAGAGTCCATATGAAGCGGATTAATGATACTGATACTATAAGTCACAGACATCAAACTGAATACAAGTCCTGTTTAAAGAGAGCTAATGGGGAACGGACTTTTTCCCAAGTAACCATTACGATGATACAGGAGATAATCAAAGTGTAAGGCGGGTTATTCTTAAGTGTGTATAAAAAGATTTTCTCACAAGGTTAGATTAGTTCAAATAAGTCTTTGTTAACATAAAACGTGTATGTAAAATATCGTTTGAATTTTCTTGTAAATGACAGTTGTCATTTAACCATACGTCGCCTGTCAAAGACACAGCAAAAGTATAAAAGAAAGTCAAAACATGTTCGCCTGTTTTATGTATCGAATTCAAATTGTAATCGCTTGATTTATTCTAACTTTTTAATGTCAAAATGTTATGACAGGTAGAAAATATGAACTGGTTTTTCATATGTCAAAAGTATTAAAATGAACTACATTACATTACATCTCATATCTAATGTGAATTGGTAAATAGCTATTTGATGTTAATTCTTGAAGAAGACGGCATATTATTTTTTTAAACTAGCAAGTTGTCATACAGTTGAAAGTTGCCATTATGTAAATCTGTACACACGAGCAAGTTGTCGTACCATAGACGTGAAAGGCTTTTATCGATATCATTTAGAGACATATTTTTGGAAGTAATATTCAGTAAATATGAAATATGAAATAAAAAAGAATGAAAAACAGTTGAATATCTGACCAGCGATACGTCGGAGTGCGATCGATAGTTTTGACGTATTCCACAAAACCTTGTTTTGTATGCTACTTGTTGAAATGAAAAAGTAAAGCTCTATCTATAAAAAATTGTTGAATGACCGTTCACATAATCAGAACAGTAAAAATTGTTTAGAAAGGGTTCCTTACCTTGTTTATTTTTTTTTCTCCTTTCTCTCCGCTATCCAAATTCAGGTGGCAATGATACACTGGTTTTGAATCTTGGATAGTTGGTGTAACAGAAAAACATAAGAATAAAATAAAATTATTTGGAAAGGGCCTACCTTATCCGATTGAAGCAAAGTACAAAACAAAAAAAAACACTCCTGAAAATTAAAGATAAACAGTACAGATCTGAGACTAATCACAGTTACTGAACGCTAGGTTCAAGCCGAAAACAACTTATAAATCATGTATCTAAGACTTAAATATCGATCAGTAGGTACAGATCCAACATCCAGTGAATTCAATGTAATTCGCCATGAACATTTACAGGAAAATATGACCTTGTGCATTGCCAAAATTGCATGAATGAATATGAATGAATATTATCCCGTTTAGAATATAATATAGTAACTATATCTCTTAAAATGTCAATTTGAGAAATAAAAATGACAATCAGATAACGCCACATTGTATCAAACACTTTTAAAAGTTTCAGAATTTTCGACATCCTTCAATGAGACGAATTAGCTTACTGTCTCCTTTTATAATAACACAATTGGTGCATTTTGTACGACGTAATTAGTTGATAACTATTAGCGTATATTTTATCTTCTAATATTAAAAGGTTCGGGAAATTTACTTGAAGTCAGTATCCAAGTTCTGGTATGCAAACCAAATATCTATAGAAGAATGAATTTGATAAAGGTTTTAAGGAATATGTAGTAACAAATTGTAATATATAAACAACGTAAGATTGTGCAAGAGACCTTCCCCGTCCAAAAAAGGAAAGTTCACAATAGGGAACGAAAAAACGTCCGTTTTGTCGTAAATTAAAGTGTAGAGTTTATCATGTGAAACACTGGAAATATCTTAATCTAAGAAGCACTTTAATTACCTTATTTTTGATTAATTTAAAGTAAGTTCATTCGGGTTGATTTCTGCAGTATATTTAGACAATTCTTGATTTTGTAATGAAAAAAATATCATAAAGATAGCGATACGTGTTTTTGAATTTAACAATTAATTTATATCAATACACCTCCAATAAGTATAGCTATAATATTTAGCTTTCTCGTTAGAATAATTTGTTAACAATTTCCTTCCGTAAGAACAGTTCGTCAATGACTTGTTACGTGACCTAAAGCAAAACAGATTTAGGTCAAGAACACTGAGCATTTTTTTTTCTCGTTAATTTCAGTATCCTTAGATACGCTCGTGCAGTACAAAAAAAATCTCCTCGAAAAGGATTTTTATTGACATTACTGCAAAACCCCTTTATAATTTTGGAAATTGTGAAATTCATCGTTTTTTTCACGAATCACGCACATTCATCATGGCCTTTTGTGATCAAATGGGGAATAATGTTGCTGATGAAAATACACATTTTCAGTTAAAGGAAGTCTTTTCTAATATTTTTGGTACATTTGTTTTTGTTGTTATTATTGTACATAAAATTAATGTAGTTGGTAAGTGTCCTACGTACAATTCTAATCGGTATTATGAAAAGTAAAATCACAAAAATACTGAACTCCGAGGAAAATTCAAAAAAGAAAAGTCCCTAATCAAAATCAAAAGCTCAAACACATTTAATGAACGGATAACAACTGTCATATTCCTGACTTCGTTCACGCATTTTTTTATGTAGAAAATGGTGTATTGAACCTGGTTTTATAGCTAGCTAAACCTCTCAGTTGTATGAAAGTCGCAGACACATTAGGTAAATATGTCAAAAATAGGGGTACCGTAGTCAACATTATGTTATAATAGTAATAACAACAAACAAATGTAACAAAGAAGCTAACTAGAGGCTCTAAAGAGCCTGTGTCGCTCACCTTGGTCTATGTGAATATTAAACAAAGGACACAGATGGATTTATGACAAAATTGTGTTTTGGTGATGGATCTTACTTTACTAAACATTCTTGCTGCTTACAATTATCGCTCTCTACGATGAACTTGGCCTAGTAGTTACAGTGGAGAAAGTTAGTAAAAATTAACAATTTTTTTGAAAATTGTTAAAAATTGACTATAAAGAGCAATAACTCCTTAGGGGGTCAATTGATCATTTTGGTAATGTTGACTTATTTTTAGGTCTTACTTTACTGTACATTATTGCTGTTTACAGTTTATCTCTTTCTATAAAAATATTCAAGATAATAACCAAAAAGATAAAACTTCCTTAAAATTACCAATACAGGGGCAGCAACCTAGTAACGAGTGTCCGATTGATCTGAAAATTTCAGGGCAGATAGATCTTGACCTAATAAACAATTTTACCCAACATCAGATTTGCTCTAAATGCTTTGTATTTTTGCGATATAAGCCAAAAGCAGCATTTTACTCCTATGTTCTATTTTTAGCCAGGGTGGCCATCTTGGTTGGTTGGCCGGGTCACCGGACACATTTTTCAAACTAAATACCCCAATAATGATTGTGACCAAGATTGGTTTAATTTAACCCAGTAGTTTCAGAGGAGAAGATTTTTGTAAAAGCTTACTAAGATTAACGAAAAATCTAAGATTAACGTTAAAAATTCACTATAAAGGGCAATAACTCCTTAAGGGATCAACTGACCATTTTGGTCATGTCGACTTTTTTGTAAATCTTATTTTGCTGAACAGTTTATCTCTATCTATAATAATATTCAAGATAATAACCAAAAACAGAAAAAAAAATCCTTAGAATTACCAATTCAGGGGCAGCAACCTAACAACGGGTTGTCGGATTCATCTGAAAATTTCAGGTCTGATAGATCTTGACCTGATTAATAATTTAATCTTGTCAGATTTGCTCTAAATGCTTTTTGAGATATATGCCAAAAACTGCATTTTACCCCTATGTTCTATTTTTAGCCATGGCAGCCATCTTGGTTGGTTGGCCGCGTCACCGGACACATTTTGTTTAACTTGATACATCAATGATGATTGTGACTAAGTTTGGTTAATTTGTGCCAGCAGTTTCAGAGGAGAAGATTTTGTAAAAGTTAACGACGACGGACGACGACAGTCGACGACGGATGATTGCGGACGACGACAGACGACGGACGACGGACGCAAAGTAATGAGAAAAGATGAGAAAAGCTAAAAATGCATACATCAAATTTAACAACCTCGTTTTGCTTTGTTGTTATATGATTTTATTTATATATGTAAATCCATTTGTAAAGGATGGAAAGATTTTAAGTACTGTGACCGAATCCTTAAAAGTGGAACGAAAGATACCAAAAGGACAGTCAAACTCATTAATCGAAAATAAACTGACAACGCCTGGCTAAAAATGAAAAAGACAAACAGACTAACAATAGAACACATGCCACAACATAGAAAACTAAAGAATAAGCAAACCGAACCCCAAAAATTAGGGGTTATCTAAGGTGCTCCGGAAGGGTAAGCAGATCCTTACAGAAACATGGTTAGCTTAACATTAACTTTGACGTAGAATCGCGCGTTGTAGGTCACACAGGTAGAAATAAGATAATTGTATCGATCAATATATGACGGGAGGCATTAGTACAGAGTCACGGCAAATAGAAATAAGGAAAAAAAGCAGTAAAGTAAAAAAGGAATACATCAAATTTGATAACCTCAGTTTGCTTTTTTTATTATACGATTTTATTTATACATTTGTATATGTTAAATCCAAACCATTTAGAATAGCAAGATTTTAAGTACTAGGACCAACTGGCATAGCCACATATGAGAATGTGTTTTTTCTTCTATTTTAGTTCCAGCACGCAATAATACTAGACGTGCAACGAGAAGGCCATTTGTAGAGCGCAAACCTGGAAATTTAGAAAAAATTCTGAAGTCTCAAAACGAACTGAGCAAAAGACAGATTCGACCACGTGTACGCACTGCAAGGAAACTTAGAATCAGAAACGGTATCAAAAATGCGAACAGAATGTTAATAGATGATATCAATGAAATAAAAAGTAAAAAGAAAGAATTATTTCCTGTATCAAACGGAAAAGTGCTTTTAAATGGTGCTAATAATAAAAATATGGAAATGTTCCATCGAGTATCTGAATCAAGCAAATCAAATGGGTTGGTATCTTCTACTGTTGTAAACGAAGCAGTTCAGACTGTGTCAGACAGAGGGAATTCCGTAAGCAATGCAGTAATAATTGTACCAAAGATAGAGAGTATCGTAAATAATTCAGTAAACACTCTTCCTGTTTCGTTAAAAGGTAGTTCCAATGCAATATCAAAGAGAAAAAGTTCTGTAAACAGAGCAGTAAATCATATTACAACTAGAGGTACACCCATAAACAATGCAGTAAACTATGAATCAAAGACGGGAAATTCCGTAAACAGAACAGTAGATACTGTAACAATTAGGCGTAGTCGTGTAAACAATGAAGTCAAAACTCCATCAACGACGAGAAATTCCGTAAACAGAGCAGTAAATACCGTAACAGTTAGAGGTAGTCCCGTAAACAATGTGATCAAAACTCCATCAAGGACGGGAAATTCCGTAAGCAGAGCAGTAAATACTGTAACAGTTAGGGGTAGTCCCGTAAACAATGACGTCAAAACTGCATCAAGGACGGGAAATTCCGTAAACAAAGCAGTAAATACTGTAACAGTTAGAGGTAGTCCCGTAAACAATGAGGTCAAAACTTCATCAAGGACGGGAAATTCCGTAAACAGAGCAGTAAATACTGTAACAGTAAGGCGTAGTCGTGTAAACAATGCAGTAAAAACTCCATCAACGACCAGAAATTCTGTAAACAGAGCAGTAAATACTGCAACAGTAAGGGGTAGTCCCGTAAACAATGCAGTCAAAACTCCATCAACGTCGAGAAATTCCGTAAACAGAGAAGTAAAAACTGTAATAGTTAGTGGTAGTCCAGTAAACAATGAGGTCAAAACTCCATCAAGGACGGGAAATTCCGTAAACAGAGCAGTAAATACTGTAACAGTTAGGCGTAGTCGTGTAAACAATGAAGTCAAAACTCCATCAAAGACGGGAAGTTCCATAAACAGAGCAGAAAACACTGTAACAGTTAGGGGTAGTCCCGTAAACAATGAAGTCAAAACTGTATCAAAGACGGGAAATTCCATAAACAGAGCAGTAAATACCGTAACAATTAGGGGTAGTCCCGTAAACAATGAGGTCAAAACTCCATCAAGGACGGGAAATTCCGTAAACAGAGCAGTAAATACTGTAATAATAAGGCGTAGTGGTGGAAACAATGCAGTCAAAACTCCATCAACGACGAGAAATTCCGTAAACAGAGAAGTAAAAACTGTAATGGTTAGTGGTAGTCCCGTAAACAATGAGGTCAAAACTTTATCAAGGACGGGAAATTCCGTAAACAGAGCAGTAAATACTGTAACTAGAAGGCGTAATCCTGTAAACAATGAAGTCAAAACTGCATCAAAGACGGGAAATTCCGTAAACAGAGCAGTAAATACTCTTACAGTAAGGCGTAGTCGTGTAAACAATGCAGTCAAAACTCCATCAACGACGAGAAATTCCGTAAACAGAGCAGTAAAAACTGTAATAGTTAGTGGTAGTCCCGTAAACAATGAGGTCAAAACTTCATCAAGGACGGGAAATTCTGTAAACAGAGCAGTAAATACTGTAACTGTAAGGCGTAGTCGTGTAAACAATGAAGTCAAAACTGCATCAAAGACGGGAAATTCCATAAACAGAGCAGTAAATACTGTAACGGTAAGGCGTAGTCGTGTAAACAATGCAGTCAAAACTCCATCAAAGACGGGAAATTCCATAAACAGAGCAGTGAATAGTGTAACAATTAGGGGTAGTCCCGTAAAGAATGAGGTCAAAACTGCATCAAAGACGGCAAATTCCGTAAACAGAGCAGTAAATAGTGTAACAATTAGGGGTAGTCCCGTAAAGAATGAGGTCAAAACTGCATCAAATACTGGAAATTCCGTAAATAGAGCAGTGAATACTATAACAGTTAGTGGGATTCATGTAAACAATGCAGTTAACACTGCACCAAAGACGGGAAGTTCCGTAAACAGAGCAGTAAATACTTTAACAGTAAGGGGTAGTCCCACAAACAATGAAGTAAAGATTGTTCCAAACAGAGGTAGAACCGTCAACAAGGTTATAAACATTGTATCAGAGAAGGGAACTTCCATTAACCGTGCAGCAAACCCTGTTAAAGTAAAAAGTAGTCCTGTTGAAAATGCAGTACTAACTGCATCAAAGACGAGAAATTCTGTACTCAGTGCAGTTAAAACTGCAACCTCTAGTAGTCCCGGAAACAATGCAGTAAAGATTGTACCAAACAGAGGTAATGATGTAAACAAGGCAATATATATTTTATCAAAGATGGTTAATACCGTTAAAAGTGCAGCAAATCATATTACAACTAGAGCTAGTCCAGTAAACAATGCATTAAAGATTGTACCAAATGGAGGTAGTCCTATAAACAATGCAGTAAACATTGTACCAAACGCCGGGAGTTCTATAAACAATGAATTACAGATTGTACAAAATGGACGGAGTTCCGTAAACATTGAAAATAATAATAACAATAATGATAATACGGCAGTATTTGATAAGTTGTCTGAATCGCAAATCCCAGATGTTTCTAAATCTTTTTCGAATACTGCCACAGTGGTAAAGATAGAATCACCACGAGAAAGCCCTTCAACGAATAATGATAATCAAATTACAAAATCTGACGCAAATGAAGAGAATGATTTTGGTATTGACTTGACTGATCAATTGAAAAATAGAGTTGAATTTTTAGGTGAAAGTACAAATGAAAGAACAAGTAATAATGCTGTGCTGACGGGTGCAGAGAGTGGTAATGATAGAACTGATCAAATGGAAAATAGAGTTGAGTTTTTAGGTGAAAGTGCAAATGAGAGAACAAGTGGAAATACTATGCTGACGGGTACAGATAGTGGTAATGATAGAACTGATCAAATGGAAAATAGAGTTGAATTTTTAGGTGAAAGTGCAAATGAAAGAACAAGTGAAAATAATGTGCAAAAGGACACAGACGGTGATACCGATAAAACTGATCGAATGGAAAATAGAGTTGAATTTGTAAGTGAAAGTGCAATTGCAAGAACAAGTAAAAATACTATGCAGAAGAGTACAGATGGTGATACCGATAGAACTGATCAAATGGAAAATAGAGTTGAATTTTTAGGTGAAACTGCAAATGCAAGAACCAGTGGGAATAGTGAGCAGAAAGATACAGATGATGAACAGGACAATACGGAAGAGGCAGATTTTAGCCCTAATACATCGATACTCCATCGGCGAAGAATGACAGCCAGACCAAATAATCACGAGGACGACGATTCTGATGTGAGGCAATTAAGACCTAACATACTAAGGAAAGCGGCATTGAAATCGAAACGCCGCCCCCAGTTCAATAGTGCAACTAACCCAAATAATCCTACAGCTACACAGTTAAGCGCAACTGAAGCAAATAATCCTACAGCTACACAGTTAAGTGCAACTAAACCAAATAATCCCAATGTTTCACCATTGAACGCAATTAAAACACCACTTCAATGGAAAAAGTGGTCCGATTTTGATTCAGACAGTAGCGACTGGGAAAGTTCAGACAAGGATGATTGGGAAAGTGATAAAGATTTAACATCTCAACAAAACAGGATATCGAAAAGTAATGTCATATTGTCAAAGTTGAAATTCCCTAACCGTATACCATATCAAACAAAAACGAATAATACAAAGCACAACAAACAACAGGTGAAATCCTTTACGAAAGGGGTAGACTACTCTGATGAATCTTCTTATGAAGACAGTGCAGATTGTGATTCGTCAGATGGTATAGGATGCGGTTATAGTTCTGAAACCTATGATACCTCAGACTCTGCTTCCTCTGAAAACATTCGTAGTTCACAACCAGTGCGTAAAGTAGTACTTAAACAAAATACAATTAAAACAATTAACAAGGAACCAGAAGATTATGCCACTTATGAATATACTGATAATAATGATTATACATGGGACAGTAGGGAGTACTACGATTATGATTCATCGGATGGTCATAATTCTAAAGGCATCAAAGATGTCAGAGTAATGCATAAAAAGCAAACAGATATAGATGTTTTAAAACATGTGAATGCTTATGAAGACAGCAGTGACGATTTTTACGAGAATGTGAGTTACGACAACAGTTATAGCGATGGATCTTATAGTGCTGAATATCATGAGTATTATTCAGATTCAAGTAACTGGGAATATTATGATGACTGATGATTTATTCTAGGAAAAGTTATTTTTAGAAAAGTGAAATCATTAGAATTTTGACACGCAAAATTAAAGCTTCTACTGTTTTAAGATCAAGGGAACTGTAAATGGATTATACAACTTATTCTGCTATAATTTTGCATACAACCTTGGCTCGTTAAACTGTAACTGAAAATCGAAAAAAATGCATTTATCAACAATATATAGTTTTTAAGAAAAATCTTTGAGGTAGAAATCAGAGATTAATGATTTTAAGACAAATTTAAGAAGGATTTTTGCCGATTGTGCTTTCATTACAACTGTTCACATATTCTGAAAAATCAATCAGTAAAATTTCAGAATTACATTATGTTTTTTCGATTTTCAGCTATAGATCACACGAGCCAAGATTGTATGCAAAATTTAAGCAAAATCTGTGACATAGTCCATTTACTTTTCATTGACCTTTTAAAGACTGTCGTTTTGATATAGAGTGTCAATAGAGAAAAGGTATACTAAACTGCAAAGTGTCGTGAAGACGTCGCAAGTTTTAAACTAGTGTTTTATACATTATGATTTTTCTGGTTTTCGGCATTAAAACATATTTCAAGTAAAAGTGTAAAGTATTTCTCAATCAGTTGAGGTTAAAATAATAATTCAGAAACGTGCTTCATTGACTACGGTTAAACTCGATAGCTTACGATGTTTTTCACCAAACTACTGCACTCTTTTTTTTGACTTGACAACTTACACTAAGTTTTCTCCATAAATAACTATGAAAAGCCTAGAATGAGAAAAAAATCGACTTGAGGATTCATTGACTAGAAATATTATGATACAAAACCGTTGATGTACTTGATGCACATAACATTATAAGATAGCTGACAAACAAACACATAATTAATTACATTGCATTTAACATTAATAGCGTGTAATTAAGGTAAAGTAATTAACACTGTCACTGGAGAGACACAAACGAATTTTTTTTAACTAGACTAACTTTCAAGTCAAGAATATGACAGACGTTATCTTTGATTTTGCCATTTGCTAAGGGACTTTTCATTTTGAATTTTCCCCGGAATTCGGTATTTTTGTTATTTTACTTTTACAGTGCTAGGTGTACCAAGTAAGGAATATGGCAATTGTTATCCATTCTTTTGATGCGTTTGAGCTTTTACTTTTGTCATTTGCTGAGGGACTTTCCATTTAGAATTTTCTCCGAAGTTCGGTATTTTTGTTATTTTACTATTACAGTCCTAGGTGTACCAAGTCAGGAATATGACAGTTGTTATCCATTCTTTTGATGCGTTTGAGCTTTTACTTTTGCCATTTGCTGAGGGACTTTCCATTTAGAATTTTCCTCAAAGTTCGGTATTTTTGTTATTTTACTATTATAGTCCTAGGTGTAACAAGTCAGGAATACGACAGTTGTTATCTATTCTTTTGATGCGTTTGAACTTTTGATTTTGCAATTTCCTTAGGGACTTTCCATTTAGAATTTTCCTCGGAGTTCGGTATTTTTGTTATTTTACTTTTTCAGTCCTAGTCAGGAATATGACAATAGTTATCCATTTTTTTATGCGTTTGATCTTTTGATTTTGCCATTTGATTAGGGAATTTCCGTGTTGAATTTTCCTTGGAGTTCAGTATTTTTCTTATTTTACTTTTTCAGTCCACTCCAGGGAGCTTATTCACGAAGCATCCGTTAGCTAACGGACCCGTTAATATCTCCGTTAAGTTTCCGCTAATTTTAATTCGTATTCACAAAGCCTCCGTTAATTAACGCACCCGTTAACGTCTCCGTTAAGTGTTCCGTTAAACCCGATAATTAACGGGTAGGTTGACGTACCCGTTAAACGGGCACTTTTTATAGTATTTTGGATATGAATTGGAATTTTACAATATAACATATCTTATATGCACTACGAAATCGAATACCAAATTATTTAAATGATTACTGAAGAACAGGCATAAACGTATGCAAGGTTTACAGTATGTGGGTTTATATTGATTTTTCTGATTATTTACTCTATATCCATTAGTTTTCTTGGTCCTATGATTTTTTGTCAGTCACTATAATATTAACAACTTTTTCAATAATCCATTTAGGTAACACGGTTGTATTTCCTGGCCCATAAGGAATAATGATAGCCTTTTTAGAATTTTCACCTCTTTTTAACACTAACAAATTCTACATACACACAAATTCTACATACACAGTTAACTGAAGTGCTTTCATTATACTATTAGTATTCAGAAATGAATTTGAATATGCATCATGACCGTTTACTTTTTTTTTATATCTTTAAAAACCTAATGCGTTTAGGTCTTCTTCATGCAGTGAATACAAAACTTTAAAAAAATCTCAAAAATTCATTTTCACCTGTATGTAAAATTATTTCATATTTTTTAAATTTCTACATCAGTTTGGGAAAATTTGTTCAGTCGATACCGTATTTTTTCCCAATAACACTGTTCAGATACATTTACTTAAGTACCTAGATTCTGGAATGCAAACACTACTGTGCTAACTCCAGCTCAAAAGCCGAGTCTCTCAGTATATTTCCAAACCGTCGTATTCTCTAATATAGGTGGCTGTACCTCAAGGTGACATTTGATTTAACGTCATTAAACAGAAATCGTGAACTTATTCGATGAATAGAAGAAACCTGTTGAGAACTTACAATACAGAAAAAACAAACGCAACGGTTAATGTTTATTTGAAATAATTTTTGTGATGATCATATACTCGCTTAGTCGTGGGTCACGAATCAACGAATTATATAGATAATCATCACAAAACGATGAACGGATTCAACAGTAGAATTTCTTGATAACCCATGCTGAATGTAAAGTGAACTCGGTTGTGTTTTGTTGGACATATTTCCGTATTCAAAATGACCTTAACGTGACCATCTCGTAAAAACACGGTGATCGCAATATGCATTGATCTGTCCCTGAAATAAACTATTATCTGATTGAAAATGTTATACACGTTCTCAATATCCATGTTTCTTTGTTGATTGTTTACTAGGTGACAATCGGTAAACTACAGCTTCAAAACACGACAATTAATGAGCTGCCATATTTTTACTTCATAACAGACATGAGAAAAATTGACGATTATATCATATTTTTTGCGAAAAAATGATGAAGTCGTGCAAAGAAGACTAAGATTATTATATATATACATGCATTGGTTCAAGAATTTGATAAACATAATTTTTTCACCAGTCACTCGTTTCATATTACTTTATACCAAATTCAATGAAAGTCTGTGTATTAGAAGTTCTACACGTAGGGGGGAAATTGTCAACACGCATGAGTGTTTGAATGCTCAGAATGATCATAATAATATTTTTTAATTATTTTCACCCATAACTTGTTTTTCCTTTCTTTTGTTATATTTTAGCACCATTCTAAATCTCTATTCTTTTAAGTTTAAATTAATTTCAGGGCACTTTTCTGTTTGCTATAAACCTCATCCAGACCCTCATATACTACACAAAATTAAATAATTTCCCCGATTCAATTTATTTCTCGTTTTGAACGTGCATTAACTATTTGCAATTGAAATGTAATTTACGTTAGTCTGAAGACTTCATGACTTTAATAAATAATTTTACCCGATTCAATGGTAAAGTGATTCGATCGTGGAAGACTCGTGAGTTGAATCATCCTCTGCTCTTAGTATTATTTTGCTTGCAATAGGGCAGGACAAAATAAATCTGTTGTCGAGGAGGGAAATGTTTCTATAAGTCTTGAATTCGCAATGGTATGAATCAATAACAAGTTGTATATTAGTGTTTTGGCTAGTCTGCTGCATTAGGTGAAAATCGTTTTAAAGATTATGAAGGAATTTTATTTATATTTACCGTTCCTTGTTGGCCTTCAACGTAAGCTACGCCAATGATTGGGTGCCAGACTATTGGGGCGTCGGACAAATGTGATGTTAGAACGAATATCGGGGGGACCATAAATCTAAGAATTAACGTTTATACACGTGACAAAGAAGACTCGAGTAACTTGCCAACCTCCCTTGATTTTGTATCACAGCAGGGCTATTTTCAAAAAGTCTTACATTTAAAAGTATAATCTTCGGTTACACGACATTATTCCGACAGCCCATTGTTCCGACAGCCCATTAAAATTTGCTGTAACAAAATGTTAGAAATTATTATAAATTAAGGAATTTATCTCCTTCATGCATAGCTCTGATTACTTTAACGGATTTGGCTATACTTTTTGGACCTTTTGGATTATAGCTCTTCATCTTTTATATAAGCTTTGGATTTCAAATATTTTGGCCACGAGCATCACTGAAGAGACATGTATTGTCGAAATACGCATCTGGTGCTGGAAAATTGGTACCGTTAATGTTATTATTACCTCCGCCCAAATATTTCAGCAACCAAAATGATTTTGAGTTATGAATCTGAAAAAAAAACGTCACACGGCATAGCTGAATTAAATAAACCTTCAAACCTAATGTCAAAAATCTTTGTACTGTAGTTACTGATAAAAAATTGACGAAAATTTTCAAATTGCTATCATGTGAAAAGTGTTCGGTAAACAGGAAGTTGATGAGTGATGAATCTGAAAACTCATCACACGGTATAGCTGACTTAAATAAACCCTAGCTGAAACCTAGTTTCAGAAATCCTTGTTATGTTAAATCGGGAGAAAGATGTAACAAAAATATTCATGGGACGGACGGACGAACTGACTGAATGACGGACGAACAGAGGTAAAACAGTATACCTCCACTTTTTTAGAAGCAGGCGGTGTAATGATTGGGTCAACATTAAGGCATAACAATGCTTGTATAATATAATTATCATCATGTCACCATAGGCCTTAATGAGTCAGATTCGGAGCCAAAACAAAAAAGAAAAAACAACTAACACGTTGATATCAAATAACAGTATCAAGACCCTTTCAAAATAAGTCAAAAGAGCTACATGTAACAATAGAATCATCATTTTTCCCATAATAGTAAAGTTTTCTTGTGTTAACGTTAAAACAAATTTCGAAGATTTATCATGTTTATCTAAATTTTTATACGACCGCAAAAATTTTTTGGTCGTATATTGGTATCACGTTGGCGTCGTCGTCGTCGTCCGAATACTTTCAGTTTTCGCACTCTAACTTTAGTAAAAGTGAATAGAAATCTATGAAATTTTAACACAAGGTTTATGACAACAAAAGGAAGGTTAATTTTGGGGTTTTTGGTCCCAACATATTAGGAATTAGGGGCCAAAAAGGGCCAAAATAAGCATTTTCTTGGTTTTCGCACTATATCTTTAGTTTAAGTCAATAGAAATCTATGAAATTTAGACACAAGGTTTATGACCACAAAAGGAAGGTTGGGATTGATTTTGGGATTTTTGGTTCCAACAGTTTAGGAATAAGGGGCCAAAAAAGGGTCCAAATAAGCATTATTCTTGGTTTTCGCACCATAACTTTAGTTTAAGTAAATAGAAATCTATGAAATTTTAACACAAGGTTTGTGACCATAAAAGGAAGGTTGGGTTTGATTTTGGGAGTTTTTGTCCAAACAGTTTAGGAAAAAGGGCCCAAAGGGTCCAAAATTGAACTTTGTTTGATTTCATCAAAAATTGAATAATTGGGGTTCTTTGATATGCCGAATCTAACTGTGTATGTAGATTCTTAATTTTTGGTCCCGTTTTCAAATTGGTCTACATTAAGGTCCAAAGGGTCCAAAATTAAACTTTAGTTTGATTTTAACAAAAAATGAATCATTGGGGTTCTTTGATATGCTGTATCTAAAAATGTACTTTATTGGCCCAGTTTTCAAGTTGGTCCAAATCGGGGTCCAAAATTAAACTTTGTTTGATTTCATAAAAAAATGAATAATTGGGGTTCTTTGATATGCCAAATCTAACTGTGTATGTAGACTCTTAATTTTTGGTCCCGTTTTCAAATTGGTCTACATTAAAGTCCAAAATTAAACTAAGTTTGATTTAAACAAAAATTGAATTCTTGGGCTTTTTTGATATGCTGAAGCTTGTCAGAACTTTAACCAGATGCTCCGCAGGGCGCAGCTTTATACGACCGCAGAGGTTGAACCCTGAACGGTTGGGGCAAGTATGGACACAACATTCAAGCTGGATTCAGCTCTAAATTTGGATTGTGATTAAATAGTTGACACAGCATAGGTCCCGTTTTGTTTTTGGTGAGCATTCAAATGTACTTAGATTTTTGATTATGGGCCCAGTTTTCAAGTTGGTTCAAATCAGGATCCAAAATTATTATATTAAGTATTGTGCAATAGCAAGAAATTTTCAATTGCACAGTATTCAGCAATAGCAAGAAATCTTCAATTGACACAGTATTGTTCAATAGCAAGAAATTTTCAATTGCACAGTATTGTGCAATAGCAAGAAATCTTCAATTGCACAGTATTGTGCAATAGCAAATATTTTCAATTGCACAGTTTTGCGCAATAGCAAGAAATATCTAATTGCACAATATTGTGCAATAGCAAGAAATTTTCAATTGGAGTTATTTTTCTTTGTCCAGAATAGTAGTTGAATCAACTTCAATCATTGTTTTATACAATATACAATGTATATTCACTTTTACTACCAACTGATGTCTCGCGCACTAATTCGTTGGTAACATTTGAAATTAACTAACTGTATTATAGAAATGGATTATATGCATTGTCACTGATAAATAAACCTGAATGAAATTAGACTACCAAATATCCTAGGCCACTTTTGAACAACGTTCAGGTAAATAATTACTGGTTGCAAACAGGTATTCCATTAATGACGCCATGTTATCGGTAGCGTTGTTAGTACCAACGCCATGTTGTCCAATCCGTTGCCGTTTTAAACTTGAATGGTCTAAACATGTATGGAAGATACAAAAAAAAGTAAAATCACAAAAATACTGAACTCCGAGGAAAATCCAAAATGAAAAGTCCCTACTCAAATGGCAAAATAAAATGATTACACGCATCAAACGAATAAACAACAACTGTCATATTCCTGACTTGGTACAGGCATTTTCAAATAAAGAAAATGGTGGATTGAACCTGGTTTTACAGCACTAAACCTCTCACTTGTAATACAGTCGCATCAAATTCTATTATATTTACAACGATGCTTGAACAAAACAGACATAATAGGTAAATTAGTCAAATATGGATACAGCATCCATCACTGTGTCAAAATCTCAAAACATACAAATATTAAACAAAAAAGCACAAAACACATCTATCTAATTTAAAACCACATGCAGTGCTTCGCGTGTTTGACGTCATAAAATGTAAACGTTCCATAGGAAGAAATATAAAATAATTTTGTCGTTCATAGTATTTTGAAACAAAATATAATTTCACATCAGGAATTGTGGTACACAGGGTTAAAAAATTGAAAGTATGTTAGAACTTATTTGAAAAATAGACCGAGATTTAAAATTATCCAGAAGTTCTTTAGAATTTTTAAGAATCCACATATAGTTACAACCACTACGCGAGTAAACTAATTTTGTCGTTCAAATTATTTTCAACTTTATAATAGCATAATGACATATAATAGAACAATAACACATTGGTGGGATCTTTAAATACAGAGTCACGTCATTGAAACACAAAAGGTCGCACATACAAAACACTACAGCAAAAATGAAAGATAATACAAACACATTGACGGGGTGTATAAGAATAAGAATACTTTTAATGATCCAATTATGGACCCTTGCGGGTTTTAAATTTCATACAATGATTACAATGATCTGTGTTATAACAATGAAATAATAAAATAAAATACCGATAAGTACCGAACCACGTCAAATGACCAAACAGTAAAAGTAATATTAATAATAGAACACACCAATGATCAACAACATCAGTACGCAGAATCTATATATATATATATTAAGACCATCATGTATTATTTGTGAAGTTAATACGGAATATTTATCAACAAGGTCTTGGTACCTACCTATGAACTTTTTTAGATAAAGGACGAGACGTTCTTTGACATACCCCTGGTTCATCAACTTTGTGCTCAGACACTGGTGACGTCAGAGTAGGAGCTGCAAGCTCTTGAATATCGAATAAGTTGGGAAATGTATATACTATATGCAGGTGAAGTTGGTATATTGCTACTAAGGGTGGGGAAAATTGATAATTTCAAAATTATAATCGTCTCGTTTGTCATAGATTCTGGTACTCAGATGACTTTCTATGTCAAATTTGAGGTATAAGTCTAAAAATGAGGCGGAAGAAGCCATGTCTGTTGTTTCTTTCATTTCTAGTTCTGGGGATATATTAATGGAACCCAATCAGAAAAGTTCGGATTGTTAATGGAAAGAACATCATCAATATATCTGAAAGTGAAATTAAATAATCTGGCTTCCTTGAGCTTCTTGTTTTTGAAAAGTGTCTTTTAAAGGAACTCCGATTCATATGAAAATAAGAAGAGGTCGGCAGGGAGAGGCGCGCAGTTCGTTCCCATGCCGACAATTTGTTGAAAAAAAAAGTCTACTTCCAAATTAAAAAAAAATGTTGTCGATAAGAAACTCCGGCATACTGATCACTTGTTCCTCTGTGACGCATATTTTACTCTTTTGTTCACTTTTAACAAAATATGCCTTATGATATCCCAAAGAAATAAATTTAAAGCGTATGCTACCATTTTTAATTATGTTGAAAGGCATTGTGGATTATTTCTTTCAGCGATTTTTCAATTTCACATTGGGAATGGTGGTATACAGGGTTGAAAAATCAACAGTTTTTATAGATCTAATTTCAGAAAAAGACCGAGATTTAAAATTATCTAGAAGTTTTTTAGAATATACCTCTGTTTAACTCTGAGTTAATATGTTTACCTTCTACATAGCTAACATTAAAATCTTGAATGGCGACATACAAATGTATCGTTATCCACTGGCAACAGATGCTTGTTTTATAGATTTATATGTAATTACATTATACATCGGCGACAAAGAACGCTTCTATATTAGAGGACAGCAGATGCATACCAGTGTTCAACAATGTCATTGTCTAAGTGATAGTCGTGTCATGCTTTTTATGCCCCACCTACGATAGTAGAGGGGCATTATGTTTTCTGTCTGTACGTCCGTTCGTCCGTCTGTCTGTCTGTTCGTTCGTCCGTGCGTCCGTTCGTCCCGCTTCATGTTAAAGTTTTTGGTCAAGGTAGTTTTTGATGAAGTTGAAGTCCATCCAACTTGAAACTTAGTACACATGTTCCTTATGATATGATCTTTTTTAATTTTAAAGCCAAATAAGAGTTTTGACCACAATTTCACGGTCCACTGAACATAGAAAATGATAGTGCGAGTGGAGCATCCGTGTGCTGGGGACACATTCTTGTTTTTAACTGTTTTCATTTGTTTATGTGTCTAGACAATTGAAGTTTAAGCAACGCAAAAACCAAAAGTTTGTCCAAAAAGGATACAGTTACTTCTCCACCAAAGTACAATCCATGGTTCCAATGGCCATCTTTAACTTATTATTGTAAACCGTCAATCAAGACATAATGTCGTCCGTTGAATAACAAGATATAACGGGCCCCCAAATCACTAGTGTAAAACAACTCATACAGAAAAATCAACGGTCTAATCTTAAATCTATTTTTAAAAAAAACAAGAAACATTAATATGAACCAAACCAACAAACGACAACCACTGAACAACTGGCTCCTGACTATCTGTTTGTCTGTTTTTCCTGTAAGTTATGGCTTTATAAGTTAGATTACGACTGGTCACTAAATATGAGTTTGAATGTCCATCCGGTATCCTTTGCCTCTTTTTTAGCATTCCAAACTTTTAGTTTGGACTGTTTGATATAAAGGTTATTGGCGGAAATGATTTGTTAATTAGAGGACACACGTGTTTACCTGTTCAACCGCATGACAGACTGAGTGTTAGTCGTGTAGTGCTTATCAATTGTTTTCATGTTTATAATATTATACAAGTCTGAAGAAAACGGATGATTGAGCAACACAAACATCGTCCAAATCTTATATATTTAGAACAAACATATGATTCCACACAACATTAAAGAAGATAGTTTAACTGTTATCCGGAAGTTGGGTTTAAATAACTTTAACTGATTGATTGATTGATTGATTGTCGCTTAACGTTCTTTGACAAATACTTCGTGCTTATTCAGAACGATAACATATGAATGATATATTCAAATGAAGGTCCTGTTTTAGTTGTCATCCTTGATTAATGTCTGGGAAATTTGGACAATCAATATAATGAGGATAGGAAAGGGATAGACATGTTGCCTTGCAAGTGACGGAAACAACTACCTACAGACTCCTCACAAAGTTGTTGCAATTTTTTAACGTGCAGAGAGCGGACGTGGCACTCTCGCTACCCCAGACATTGTCCCCATTCGGATCGGACGTAGCTGTGTACTTGTACATTTCGGACAGTCAAACGGACACCCCACTTAGGAGGTCAGAAGAAGACTAAAGTGACCATATCTTTATTCCCCATAGCATTGATTAGAACGAAAAGTTCATAGATTAATAAGCAGCCTTGTAGTTCTATTCTTCTGTCTCTCCTACGGAAAACAACTGGTACAAATAGACTTCCGGTTACAGGGTTAACTTAACGAAGTAGACAACTAGACTATTTGAACGAGTAAGATTTTACATGGAGCATTTGTCAGACTTAGCATAAGTAACATTCGTTTGTTGATCTTAAGTTTGTATAAGGACACATTCAATTTACATATCAAGTAAAATGGAGGAAATTGTAATTCGATCTTCATATTTTACTGGTAAAATTAAAACAGATCACATGTCATATATGCCCACAATTTCTTTTTGACAAGTGTTAAAAATGAAGTAACGAAAATCTCTATAATATCAATTCTGTGAATTTTCTTTTACTAATCTCTGCTTGTTTTGACACAAAATCACAATTTTCTTGTTATATGCAATGAAACAATAATAACAGGGTATTGCCGTGAACAAGGTTTCTATCTAGTATATAAGTACAAAATGGTTCGTCTCTTTTATTCGGTATATGTGTGGTGTTTTAAAAAGAACTTTTATAGTTATAACTTTATAAATCATTGGTTTGAATAAATATTATATATTTTAAAAAACATAAATCAGAGCTCTGGTCATAAATATATGTAAATATAATAAAAGTAATTCATCGCGTGCTTATCGGGAAAAAATAAAATATATGTGTATGTTTACTTCAGTTTACAATGGTACCTGTGTACCTGAGATTTAACTATGCATTTCTTATTATTCTAACGGTTTAGTTTTCAAATGATAGTGTTTATATAAAAGTACAAAGGTGGTATTTAAAAAGAAGTTAATTGCGTTTCAATTAGTCTTAGTTTTCAGGTGATAAAATATTTAAACATAATATGTTATTATATACCTCGGCATCTATTTATCATGGTGATATACGGAGTGAAGGCAAACATGTACCAACACAGTTTCAAATTATTGAATATTTTAAACGAATATCACTTGTAAAGGAAAGTAACATGTGTTGGTATATAAAATTTACATACTTCAGATATATATCCGATATGATTTCCTCTTTAGTAAGTTTCACTTGTCAATATCATTCCAGTTTAAAGTGATAGGATTCAAATATAAAAAGAATGCATTGTTTGTCTACATGGGACAGTCATATTATTTGACATGTAAGAACGACAGGTATTTGTCAACTTTCATTTATTCCGCAATCCTCTACAAATACAAGTGTTAATACAGATAACAGAAAGGGATCGTATAGCATACATTTTAGTCTTCTGTGAAATATATCATGTTTCTGTTGTAAGGAGCTCTTACTGATAAATTTTATATTTTCCAACAATGTGCATATATATTGTACATTCATTTGATAAAAGATGTAACGGCCTTCAAAAATATTCTACGTCTTTTCTTTCGCAATTGCCCGAGTATGGAAAAATTTGGCAGATGCACAAAAAAAATTGTCACAAGTTTTTGACCCTTTGGTATATTTTGAAGAGGAGCGGTATATTGAAAATGCTTAGTTAAAATTGGATCGGAACTTGAATGTATGCAATCTACAACAGGATCTAGTCTTAGACTTGATTACTTCAATATTGAGACCTTATGTATACAACAAGTGAACTTAATTAAAGATCCTGGTTACATTAGATGCAATATAGGCATTACAGTTGGTTGCCTTGCATTCAATTTAGTGAGCCAGGTGACTAACCACGTTCCTTATCCACAGACAAGGCTCGCTAAATACCCTCTAATGTGTATACGAGTATGTCACTTGTATCCTTTTGGTGTCGTGTTTTGTAGACATGTCTTTCTATTCGTCTTTTTTTTCTTTTTTGTAGCACTGTGGTGTTGTCGATTTCATTTCGACTTTGATTGTCCCTTTTGCTATCTGCAATCTCTTTGTTTTTGTAACATTAGCAATTCTCTCGACATTTATTCCCTATAAACTGGCTTTCAAGGACAGGGTGGTCTTATACATTTCATACTTTGCATGTGAAGAAGATACTGATACACATCGATCGGCATATTGTGTGGTTTAAGAGTTGAAACATAATTTAATAAAGATATTTTCTTTATTTAATACTTTAGATATATAATATCCATATTTTTTTAACTAATTTTAAAACATAAATTATGAATATAATATATTTGCAAATTACAATAGTTTTAAAACTTTTCACCGGTTATTATTTTACAAAAGACTTTGCGAACTGGACTTATCCTCTTCATTTTTATGATATAAATGTCTATGGTAACAAGCCACAAAAAATCCTATCCCAAGCATTATAAATAGTACTATGACACAATGCCATGTAAAATATAAAGGAATCATCATTAACTGAAAATCGTCTTCCGGGTTCAATGGCGGTGCGTCAGAATTGGGACTATATAATATAAACCCAATTTGCCAAAACCACATTCCTTGTACGAAAAAGAAGTATGACTTAGTCAAAGCAGCCAACACATTATGTCGATATTTCATTTCCAAAATGACTGCGATAACAGTGAACACAATGGCGTAAATTAACAGAGTATGTAGTCTTGTATCTAATGCATTTCTCCCATGCAGATGAAAATTGAATAAAAGTCCTTCAACACCCACTGACAGAATAAAAACCGTGTAGTCAATGTCTTTGGGTATGAGACATTTGTAATGAAGTAATATATCCAACACTGCACCTATTCCAAACACACAAAACATTGTTGAATGTTGTGCATTTCCAGGGAAAATAAAATGTTCATTATCTTCATCAAATCCGGTAAAAATTTCTCCACATATTCCAATAGTTGCCAGAGTTATTTTCATAATTGGTTCAAATAACTGAATCTTAAATTTTCCACAAGAAAGAGGAAACGTGAGTGTTGATGTAAATTGTGCATTACGTTTAAGGCAAGTATAGTACCGGTCAAACTGGCATACTGTCCACCAGATGGCAAAAACAATAAAAAACGATCCTGGTATAGCATGTCCACTAAATGTACCCATTCGGTCTAAATATTGACAACACTGCTCCTACAACTTAGGATTTAAATGTGAACTAATCTTGTGATATATATATGCTGTTCATACTTTAATCATACGGTGAGGTATTTGCTTCGCAATCGAATATTATAATAAAGGTATACAAATGAAATGTAATGAGTTTTCCTTTTAAATGAAAAATAAACGTAAAAACGTGATAAAACTTACGGTGAATTGTTTGATTAAGATAAAATATAAATATTAATATAATTTATTCCCCCATTACATGGCCTCGGCGAAGTGTATATTTATATATATCGAGTTTGTTTATTACAAAAACCAATTGATTTACAACTAAATTTAAAACCTTTAAATGGAATTTCTTTTGAAACATTCAAAGTTTAAGTCACGTGTTGGTCTCAATTGATTAACTTATCTAACTGTTGCAATCAAAAATCAAATCATATTAACTGTAGACATCGCATTACTTTAAACCAAGGACAAAGACCACAAACTAAGATCAGCTTAAACATGTTTAAATTACTAAAGGTTAACCAACTGTGAAAAAAATACTATCACAGTGGCGTAGGAGTAGACTGGAAAAAGGGGGAGAGGGGGAGAGGGAGGGGGAGGGCGGAAGCAAACTTCTGAAAGTGACCGGTAGAAATAAGAAACAGAAAC